>NW_026986754.1:0-22945 GCF_031307605.1 Tribolium castaneum
CCTCTACTAAAGTGTTAGACCCAATTAAATTAGTTTAATTTCAGTTTTTCAAACATTTTATTTTAAAGCAAATTTTTGTTAAATATTATTTATATCCAACTCTATAACTCGCTTATGGTTGGTCCTACATGAAAAATGCAAATAACGATTTTGTAGGAAATTTTATCAGCTTTAATTTTGAAATAAAGATAAAAATTGATAGGAGTAACAGTTTTCGAGATATAAGCAAAAAACCAATAAGAAAACTGTAACTGTTACTGAACAAAAATGTAATTCAGTTTTCAATGTTTGAGACGAAGACGAAAATGCAGCATTTAAAATCGACTCTGAAGACTTCAGTGACTTTTATGTCACCTCCTTTTTCTTCTAATAAACTATTGGACCCAATAAATTAAGTGTATTTTAAATCCCAAGACATTTTCTGTTAAAACACTTTTTTTTAAATATTAGTTATTTTCAAACTTATATCTCGCTTATGGTTAGTCCTACATGAAAAATGCAAATTACTATTTTGTAGGAAATTTTATCAGCTTTAATTTTAGTAAAAAGATAAAAATTAATAGTAGTAACTGTTTTCGAGATATAAGCAAGAAACCAAAAAACTGTTAACTTAATAAAGCGCTTGCATATAAGCTAATTTAGTACTAAAAACAACTCTGAAGATTTTGGTGACTTTATGTCTTTTCCTTTTTCCTCTACTAAAGTGTTAGATCCAATTAATTTAGTTTAATATCGGTTTTTCAAACATTTTATTTTAAAGCAAATTTTTGTTAAAGATTATTTATATCCAACTCTATAACTCGCTTATGGTTGGTCCTACATGAAAAATGCAAATAACGATTTTGTAGGAAATTTTATCAGCTTTAATTTTGAAATAAAGATAAAAATTGATAGGAGTAACAGTTTTCGAGATATAAGCAAAAAACCAATAAGAAAACTGTAACTGTTACTGAACAAAAATGTAATTCAGTTTTCAATGTTTGAGACGAAGACGAAAATGCAGCATTTAAAATCGACTCTGAAGACTTCAGTGACTTTTATGTCACCTCCTTTTTCTTCTAATAAAGTATTGGACCCAATAAATTAAGTGTATTTTAAATCACAAATCATTTTCTGTTAAAGCACTTTTTTTTAAATATTAGTTATTTTCAAACTTATATCTCGCTTATGGTTAGTCCTACATGAAAAATGCAAATTACTATTTTGTAGGAAATTTTATCAGCTTTAATTTTAGTAAAAAAATAAAAATTGATAGTAGTAACTGTTTTCGAGATATAAGCAAGAAACCAAAAAACTGTTACCTTAATTAAGCGTTTGCATATAAGCAAATTTAGTACTATTAGTATTATTATTATTAATGTTATTGTTATTAATATGACGATTAAAGACGACTCTGACACCTTTAGTGACTTTTATGTCTTCTTCTTTTTCCTCTACTAAAGTGTTAGACACAATTAATTTAGTTTAATTTCAGTATTTCAAACATTTTATTTTAAAGCAAATTTTTGTTAAATATTATTTATATCCATCTCTATAACTCGCTTATGCTTGGTCCTACAAGAAAAATGCAAATAACTATTTTGTTGGAAATTTAATCAGCTTTAATTTTGAAAAAAAGATAAAATTTGATAGGAGTAACTGTTTTCGAGATATAAGCAAAAAACCAATAAAAAACAGTAACTGTTACTGAACAAAAATGTAATTCAGTTTTCAATGTTTGAGACGAAGACAAAAATGCAGCATTTAAAAACGACTCTAAAGACTTCAGTGACTTTTATGTCACCTCCTTTTTCTTCTAATAAAGTATTAAACCCAATAAATTAAGTGTATTTTAAATCACAAAACATTTTCTGTTAAAACACTTTTTTTTAATTATTAATTATTTTCAAACTTATATCTCGCTTATGGTTAGTTCTACATGAAAAATGCAAATAACTATTTTGTAGGAAATTTTATCACCTTTAATTTTGGTGAAAAAGTAAAAATTGATAGAAGTCACTGTTTTCGAGATATAAGCAAAAAACAAAAAAACTGTTACCTTAATTAAGCGCTTGCATATAAGCAAATTTAGTACTACTAGTATTGTTATTATAATTGTTATTGTTATTAATATGACGACTAAAGACAACTCTAAGATTTTAGTGACTTTTATGTCTCCTCCTTTTTCCTCTACTAAAGTGTTAGACACAATTAATTTAGTTTAATTTCAGTTTTTCAAACATTTTATTTTAAAGCAAATATTTGTTAAATATTAAAAACTATAAAATGGCTTAGATTGCCTAAAAACACAGATCACACATGATCTTTTGCATAGAAATAAGAAAACGCTCATGTAACCCACTAAATAAGCTCCATTTTTCCTTATTAAAAGTATTATTATTATTATTACTTATGTTACTATTACTATTATTATTATTATTATTATTATTATTATTATTATTATTATTATTACTATTATTTTTATTATTATTATTACTATTATTATTATTATTATTATTATTATTATTATTATTATTATTAATATAATTATTATTAAAAACCGATTATAACTTTTGTATAGTAAATGTTTTTATACCAGTTTTAAAATGAGTTATTAATTTTAGACAATTTCTTGTCTAAAAACACAGATCACAGATGATCTCTTGCATAGAAATGAGAAAACGCTCAGATAACACAAAATAAGCATCATTTTTGCTTAGAAAAACTAAGCTTTAATTTAGAAAGAAATTCATTATTATAAGTATTATTATCATTATTATTATTATTATTATTATTATTATTATTATTATTATTATTATTATTATTATTATTATTATTATTAACTTTTGTATAGTAAATGTTTTTATACCAGTTTTAAAATGAGTTATTAATTTTATTCAATTTCTTGCCTAAAAACACAGATCACAGATTATTTCTTGTATAGAAATGAGTAAACGCTCATATAACACACAAAATAAGCTTCATTTTTGCATAGAAAACTAAGCTTACTTTTATTACTATTATTATTATTATTACTATTATTATTATTATTATTATTATTATTATTATTATTATTATTATTATTATTATTATTATTATTAACTTTTGTATAGTAAATATTTTTATACCAGTTTTAAAATGAGTTATTAATTTTAGACAATTTCTTGCCTAAAAACACAGATCACAGATGATTTCTTGCATAGAAATGAAAAAACGCTCATATAACACACAAAATAAGCTTCATTTTTGCTTAGAAAACTAAGCTTACTTTTATTACTATTATTATTTTCATTATTATTATTATTATTATTATTATTATTATTACTATTATTATTATTATTATTATTATTATTATTATTATTATTATTATTATTATTGTTATTATTATTATTATTAAAAACTTATATTAAACAGACAGAAAACGTCGTATTCTGTCACAAAAAAACGAATTACGTTATAGACTTGACGAGAACGGCGTATCTCGGACACTTATAGGACTCTTATAAGGTGAAAAAGTATCAGTTTGGATTAAAACAAATTATTTTTGTTGAGTCTCAGTCTGAATTGTTTATCAGTTTAAACAAAAACGGCTTATTTTAGACGATCTTTTGCTTTGAACAAGAAAACTTACATCGAACAGACTAAAAACGTATTAATCTGGCCTAAAAGAGCAATTTATGTATCACTTTGGATAAAGGCAGCTAATCCTATTCGTTTCATTGCTTAAAATAGACAAAACTGTTAATAAATCTAACAAAAACGCTGTATTCTAGCACAAAATACTAATTACATTATAGTTTCGACGAGAATAGCTTATTTGGAATGATTCTATGCTTCCAAACGAGTAAATTTTTATTAAACAGATGCCAAACATCATGTTTTGTCCTATAAAGACATTTTATATTGTAGTTTGTATTAAAACAAAATATTTTCGTTGATTCTTTGTTAGAAGCAGCAAACCTAACATTAAAGAATCTGAAAACTTTGTATTCGGACACAAACCACCGAATTTTGTATCAGTTTAGACAAAAACGGTTGATTTTCGACAATATTTTGCTTTGAACAAGAAAACTTATATCAAACTGACTAAAAACGTCTTATTTTAGCACAAAACAAAAGATTTGCGTTATAGTGTTAAAGCTGATTCATGCCACAGTTTGGATAAAAACCAATTATTTTTGTTAATTCATTGTTACAAACAAGAAACCTTACATCAAAGAAACTGAAAACTTCTTATTTAGGCACAGAAATTCGAATTACGTTTCAGTCTGGACAAAAACTGCTTACTTTAGACGATCCTTTGTTTTGAATACAAAAACTTACATTTAAAAGATTAAGAACGTCTTATTCTGGCTGAAAACTGCAATTATATATTACTCTAGATAAAAGCAATTTATCCTGATTACTCCTTTACTTAGAATAGAGTAAACTTGTATAAAACTTAATGAAAACTTTAAATTTTGTCTCAAAGAAATAATTTACGTTATAGTTTTGACCAGCACTGTTTATTTCAAACGATTTTATGATTCGAAACTAATGAACTTTTATGGGGCAGATGCAAAACCACATATTACCATATAAAGCGTTGTTTTAAAGCAAATTATTACCTTTTGCAACAAGAAATTTCACGTCAAAGAAACTGAAAACATCGTATCCATGCACAAATATCGAATTACGTATCAGTTTAGGCAAATACAGCTTATTTTAAACGATTCCTTGCTATAAACAAGAAAAATTTTATCAAACATATTGAAAATGTCTTATTCTTGAAAATAAGAGCAAATTATGTATCAGTTTTAACAAAAGCGGATTACTCTGTTTGATTCTATGCTTAGAGTAGAGTAAACTACTATAAAACGTAATGAAAACTTTATATTCAAGCTCAAAAGAACAAATTACGTTATAGTTTTGAGAAAAAAAAATTGAACAAGTGCAAAAGCTAATACTTTGCTTTAAAATAACGATTTATGTGGTAATATGGTATTTTGCATCTGTACTATAAAAGTTTACTCGTTTCGCTCCATTGAATCATTCGAAATAAATTATTTTGACACAACAACGAAAATAATTATTTGTTTAAACTGTAACATGTCGTTTATATAAAACGAACTAAGACGTTTGGCATCTGTTTAGTGAAAGTTTTCTCGTTTGGGGGCATAAAATCGTTTGAAATTAACAGTTCTGGTCAAAACTAAACGTAAATTATATCTTTGAGACGAAATTTAAAGTTTACATTAAGTTTTATACAAGTTTGCTCTATTCTAAGCAAAGGAGTAATCAGGATAAACTGCTTTTATCCAAAGTAATACATAATTTGCAGTTTTGAGCCAGAATAAGACGTTTTTAATCTTTTTAATGTAAGTTTTCGTGTTCAAAAGAAAGAATCGTCTAAAATAAGCAATTTGTGTCCAGACTGAAACGTAATTTGATTTTCTGGGCCTGAATAAGAGGTTTTCAGTTTCTTTGATGTAAGGTTTCTTGTTTGTAACAATGAATAAACGAAAATCATTGGTTTTAATCCAAACTGTGAACTCTTAATTTCAAACGATTTTATGCCCCCAAACGAGAAAACTTTCACTAAACAGATGCCAAACGTCTTAGTTCGTTTTATAAAAACGACTTATGTTACAGTTTAAACAAAAACAAATTATTTTCGTTGTTGTTGTGTCAAAATAATTTATTTCGAATGATTTAATGGAGCGAAACGAGTAAACTTTTATAGGACAGATGCAAAATACCATATTACCACATAAATCGTTATTTTAAAGCAAAGTATTAGCTTTTGCACTTGTTCAATTAAAGTTTGCTTACTTCGAAATATGTAGTCGTCCGAAATAATTTTTTTTGTCAAAACTATAACGTAATTTGTTCTTTTAAGCTTGAATATAGAGTTTTCATTACGTTTTATAGTAGTTTATTCTACTCTAAGCATAGAATCAAACAGAGTAATCCGCTTTTGTTAAAACTGATACATAATTTGCTCTTATTTTCGAGAATAAGACATTTTCAATATGTTTGATAAAATTTTTCTTGTTTATAGCAAGGAATCGTTTAAAATAAGCTGTATTTGCCTAAACTGATACGTAATTCGATATTTGTGCATGGATACGATGTTTTCAGTTTCTTTGACGTGAAATTTCTTGTTGCAAAAGGTAATAATTTGCTTTAAAACAACGCTTTATATGGTATATGTGGTTTTGCATCTGCCCCATAAAAGTTCATTAGTTTCGAATCATAAAATCGTTTCAAATAAACAGTGCTGGTCAAAACTATAACGTAAATTATTTCTTTGAGACGAAATTTAAAGTTTTCATTAAGTTTTATACAAGTTTACTCTATTCTAAGGAAAGGAGTAATCAGGATAAATTGCTTTTATCTAGAGTAATATATAATTTGCAGTTTTCAGCCAGAATAAGACGTATTTATTCTTTTTAATGTAAGTTTTTGTATTTAAAACAAAGGATCGTCTAAAGTAAGCAGTTTTTGTCCAGACTGAAACGTAATTCGAATTTCTGTGCCTGAATAAGGGGTTTTCAGTTACTTTGATGTAAGGTTTCATGTTTGTAACAATGAATTAACGAAAATAATTGGTTTTTATCCAAATTGTGGCATGAATCGTTTTTAAAAGGCGAAATAAGATGTTTTTCCGCTGTACAGTGAAAGTTTACTCGTTTCAAAGCATTGAACCGTTTGAAATTAACAGCTCTCGTTAAGACTATAACGCAAATCTTTTGTTTTGTGCTAAAATAAGACGTTTTTAGTCAGTTTGATATAAGTTTTCTTGTTCAAAGCAAAATATTGTCGAAAATCAACCGTTTTTGTCTAAACTGATACAAAATTCGGTGGTTTGTGTCCGAATACAAAGTTTTCAGATTCTTTAATGTTAGGTTTGCTGCTTCTAACAAAGAATCAACGAAAATATTTTGTTTTAATACAAACTGCAATATAAAATGTCTTTATAGGACAAAAAATGATGTTTGGCATCTGTTTAATAAAAATTTACTCGTTTGGAAGCATAGAATCATTCCAAATAAGCTATTCTCGTCGAAACTATAATGTAATTAGTATTTTGTGCTAGAATACAGCGTTTTTGTTAGATTTATTAACAATTTTGTCTATTTTAAGCAATGAAACGAATAGGATTAGCTGCCTTTATTCAAAGTGATACATAAATTGCTCTTTTATGCCAGATTAATACCTTTTTAGTCTGTTCGACGTAAGTTTTCTTGTTCAAAGCAAAAGATCGTCTAAAATAAGCCGTTTTTGTTTGAACTGATAAACAATTCAGACTGAGACTCAACAAAAATAATTTGTTTTAATCCACACTGATACTTTTTGACCCTATAAGAGTCCTATAAGAGTCCGAGATACGCCGTTCTCGTCAAGTCTATAACGTAATTCGTTTTTTTGTGTCAGAATACGACGTTTTCTGTCTGTTTAATATGTTTTTAATAATAATAATAACAATAATAATAATAATAATAATAATAATATTAATAATAGTAATAATAATAATAATATTAATAATAATAATAATGAAAATAATAATAGTAATAAAAGTAAGCTTAGTTTTTTAAGCAAAAATGAAGCTTATTTTGTGTGTTATATGAGCGTTTTCTCATTTCTATGCAAGAAATCATCTGTGATCTGTGTTTTTAGGCAAGAAATTGTCTAAAATTAATAACTCATTTTAAAACTGGTATAAAAACATTTACTATATAAAAGTTAATAATAATAATAATAATAATAATAATAATAATAATAATAGTAATAATAATAATAATAGTAATAAAAGTAAGCTTAGTTTTCTAAGCAAAAATGAAGCTTATTTTGTGTGTTATATGAGCGTTTTCTCATTTCTATGCAAGAGATCATCTGTGATCTGTGTTTTTAGGCAAGAAATTGAATAAAATTAATAACTCATTTTAAAACTGGTATAAAAACATTTACTATACAAAAGTTAATAATAATAATAATAATAATAATAATGATAATAATAATAATAATAATAATAATAAAGTCCTATAAGAGTCCGAGATACGCCGTTCTCGTCAAGTCTATAACGTAATTCGTTTTTTTGTGTCAGAATACGACGTTTTCTGTCTGTTTAATATGTTTTTAATAATAATAATAACAATAATAATAATAATAATAATAATAATAGTAATAAAAGTAAGCTTAGTTTTCTAAGCAAAAATGAAGCTTATTTTGTGTGTTATATGAGCGTTTTCTCATTTCTATGCAAGAAATCATCTGTGATCTGTGTTTTAGGCAAGAAATTGTCTAAAATCAATAACTCATTTTAAAACTGGTATAAAAACATTTACTATACAAAAGTTAATAATAATAATAATAATAATAATAATAATAATAATAATAATAATAATAGTAATAATAATAATAATAGTAATAAAAGTAAGCTTAGTTTTCTAAGCAAAAGTGAAGCTTATTTTGTGTGTTATATGAGCGTTTTCTCATTTCTATGCAAGAGATCATCTGTGATCTGTGTTTTTAGGCAAGAAATTGAATAAAATTAATAACTCATTTTAAAACTGGTATAAAAATATTTACTATACAAAAGTTAATAATAATAATAATAATAATAATGATAATAATAATAATAATAATAATAATAATAATAAAGTCCTATAAGAGTCCGAGATACGCCGTTCTCGTCAAGTCTATAACCTAATTCGTTTTTTTGTGTCAGAATACGACGTTTTCTGTCTGTTTAATATGTTTTTAATAATAATAATAACAATAATAATAATAATAATAATAATAATATTAATAATAGTAATAATAATAATAATATTAATAATAATAATAATAATGAAAATAATAATAGTAATAAAAGTAAGCTTAGTTTTCTAAGCCAAAATGAAGCTTATTTTGTGTGTTATATGAGCGTTTTCTCATTTCTATGCAAGAAATCATCTGTGATCTGTGTTTTTAGGCAAGAAATTGTCTAAAATTAATAACTCATTTTAAAACTGGTATAAAATCATTTACTATACGTAAGTTAATAATAATAATAATAATAATAATAATAATAATAATAATAATAATAATAATAATAATAATAGTAATAATAATAATAATAGTAATAAAAGTAAGCTTAGTTTTCTAAGCAAAAATGAAGCTTATTTTGTGTGTTATATGAGCGTTTTCTCATTTCTATGCAAGAGATCATCTGTGATCTGTGTTTTTAGGCAAGAAATTGAATAAAATTAATAACTCATTTTAAAACTGGTATAAAAACATTTACTATACAAAAGTTAATAATAATAATAATAATAATAATGATAATAATAATAATAATAATAATAATAATAATAATAATAATAATAATAATAATAATAATAATAATAATAATAATAATGATAATAATAATAATAATAATAATAATAATAATAATAATAATAATAATAAATAATAATAATAAAAATAATAGTAATAATAATAATAATAATAAAAATAATAATAATAGTAGTAATAAAAGTAAGCTTAGTTTTCTAAGCAAAAATGAAGCTTAATTTGTGTTATATGAGCTTTTCTCATTTCTATGCAAAAGATCATGTGTGATCTGTGTTTTTAGGCAATCTAAGCCATTTGATAGTTTTAAGGCAAGAAATTGGCTAAAATTAATAACTCATTTTAAAACTGGTATAAAAACATTTACTATACAAAAGTTAATAATAATAATAATAATAATAAAAATAATAATAATAATAAAACTAATAATAATAATAATAATAATAATAATAATAATAATAATAATAGACTAACACTTTAGTAGAGGAAAAAGGAGAAGACATAAATGTCACCAAAGTCTTGAGAGTCGTTTTTAGTCGTCATATTAATAACAATAACATTAATAATAATAATACTAATATTACTAAATTTGCTTATATGCAAGCGCTTAATTAAGGTAACAGTTTCATGCTTATATCTCGAAAACAGTTACTCCTATCAATTTTTATCCTTTTACTAAAATTAAAGCTGATAAAATTTCCTACAAAATAGTTATTTGCATTTTTTATGTAGAACTAACCATAAGCGAAATATAAGTTTGAAAATAATTAATATTTAAAAAAAAGTGCTTTAACAGAAAATGTCTTGTGATTTAAAATACACTTAATTTAATGGGTTCAATACTTTATTAGAAGAAAAAG
Organism: Tribolium castaneum; assembly: GCF_031307605.1. Taxonomy (NCBI): domain Eukaryota; kingdom Metazoa; phylum Arthropoda; class Insecta; order Coleoptera; family Tenebrionidae; genus Tribolium; species Tribolium castaneum. The sequence goes on from NW_026986754.1 coordinate 10,155, forward strand.
GAGGTGACATAAAAGTCACCAAAGTCTTCAGAGTTGTTTTTAGTACTAAATTTGCTTATATGCAAGCCCTTAATTAAGGTAACAGTTTTTTGGTTTCTTGCTTATATCTCGAAAACAGTTACTCCTATCAATTTTTATTTTTTCACTAAAATTAAAGCTGATAAAATTTCCTACAAAATAGTTATTTGCATTTTTCATGTAGGACTAACCATAAGCGAGATAGAAGTTTGAAAATAATTAATATTTAAAAAAAAATGTGCTTTAACAGAAAATGTCTTGTGATTTAAAATACACTTAATTTATTATGTCCAATACTTTATTAGAAGAAAAAGGAGGTGACAGAAAGGTCACTGAAGTCTTCAGAGTCAATTTTAAATGCTGCATTTTCGTCTTTGTCTCAAACATTGAAAACTGAATTACATTTTTGTTCAGTAACAGTTACAGTTTTCTTATTGGTTTTTTGCTTATATCTCGAAAACAGTTACTCCTATCAATTTTTATCTTTCTTTCAAAATTAAAGCCGATAAAATTTTCTACAAAATAGTTATTCGCATTTTTTTTGTAGGACCAACCATAAGCGAGTTATAGAGTTGGATATAAATAATCTTTAACAAAAATTTGCTTTAAAATAAAATGTTTGAAAAACCGAAATTAAACTAAATTAATTAAGACTAACACTTTAGTAGAGGAAAAAGGAGAAGACATAAAAGTCACCAAAGTCTTGAGAGTCGTTTTTAGTCGTCATATTAATAACAATAACATTAATAATAACAATACTAATATTACTAAATTTGCTTATATGCAAGCGCTTAATTAAGGTAACAGTTTCATGCTTATATCTCGAAAACAGTTACTCCTATCAATTTTTATCTTTTTACTAAAATTTAAGCTGATAAAATTTCCTACAAAATGTTTATTTGCATTTTTCATGTAGGACTAACCATAAGCGAGATATAAGTTTGAAAATAATTAATATTTAAAAAAAAAGTGCTTTAACAGAAAATGTCTTGTGATTTAAAATACACTTAATTTATTGGGTCCAATACTTTATTAGAAGAAAAAGGAGGTGACATAAAAGTCACTGAAGTCTTCAGAGTCGTTTTTAAATGCTACATTTTCGTCTTCGCCTCAAACATTGAAAACTGAATTACATTTTTGTTCAGTAACAGTTACAGTTTTCTTATTGGTTTTTGGCTTATATCTCGAAAACAGTTACTCCTATCAAATTTTATCTTTTTTCCAAAATTAAAGCTGATAAAATTTCCAACAAAATAGTTATTTACATTTATCTTGTAGGACCAAGCATAAACGAGTTATGGAGTTGGATATAAATAATATTTAACAAAAATTTGCTTTAAAATAAAATGTTTGAAAATCCGAAATTAAACTAAATTAATTAAGACTAACACTTTAGTAGAGAAAAAAGGAAAAGACATAAAAGTCACCAAAGTCTTGAGAGTCGTTTTTAGTCGTCATATTAATAACAATAACATTAATAATAATAATACTAATATTACTAAATTTGCTTATATGCAAGCGCTTAATTAAGGTAACAGTTTCTTGCTTATATCTCGAAAACAGTTACTCCTATCAATTTTTATCTTTTTACTAAAATTTAAGCTGATAAAATTTCCTACAAAATAGTTATTTGCATTTTTTATGTAGAACTAACCATAAGCGAGATATAAGTTTGAAAATAATTATTATTTAAAAAAAAAGTGCTTTAACAGAAAATGTCTTGTGATTCAAAATACACTTAATTTATTGGGTCCAATACTTTATTAGAAAAAAAAGGAGGTGACATAAAAGTCACTGAAGTCTTCAGAGTCGTTTTTAAATGCTGCATTTTCGTCTTCGTCTCAAACATTGAAAACTGAATTACATTTTTGTTCAGTAACTGTAACAGTTTTCACTTTGGTTTTTTGCTAATATCTCGAAAACAATTACTCCTATCAATTTTTATCGTTCTTTCAAAATTAAAGCTGATAAAATTTCCTTCAAAATAATTATTTGCATTTCTTTTGTAAGACCAACCATAAGCGAGTTATAGAGTTGGATATAAATAATCTTTAACAAAAATTTGCTTTAAAATAAAATGTTTGAAAAACCGAAATTAAACTAAATTAATTGAGTCTAACACTTTAGTAGAGGAAAAAGGAGAAAACATAAAAGTCACCAAAGTCTTGAGAGTCGTTTTTAGTCTTCATATTAATAACAATAACATTAATAATCATAATACTAATAGTACTAAATTTGCTTACATGCAAACGCTTAATTCAGGTAACAATTTTTTGGTTTCTTGCTTATATCTCGAAAACAGTTACTCCTATCAATTTTTATCTTTTTACTAAAATTAAAGCTGATAAAATTTCCTTCAAAATAATTATTTGCATTTCTTTTGTAAGACCAACCATAAGCGAGTTATAGAGTTGGATATAAATAATCTTTAACAAAAATTTGCTTTAAAATAAAATGTTTGAAAAACCGATATTAAACTAAATTAATTGGGTCTAACACTTTAGTAGAGGAAAAAGGAGAAGACATAAAGTCACCAAAGTCTTCAGAGTTGTTTTTAGTACTAAATTTGCTTACATGCAAGCGCTTAATTAAGGTAACAGTTTTTTGGTTTCTTGCTTATATCTCAAAAGCAGTTACTCCTATCAATTTTTATCTTTATCTCAAGATTAAAGCTGATAAAATTTCCTACAAAATCGGTATTTGCATTTTTCATGTAGGACCAACCATAAGCGAGTTATAGAGTTGGATATAAATAATCTTCAACAAAAATTTGCTTTAAAATAAAATGTTTGAAAAACCGATATTAAACTAATTTAATTGTGTCTAACACTTTAGTAGAGGAAAAAGAAAAAGACAAAAGTCACTAAAGGTTTCAGAGTCGTCTTTAGTCGTCATATTAATAACAATAACATTAATGATAATAATACTAATAGTACTAAATTTGCTTATATGCAAACGCTTAATTAAGGTAACAGTGTTTTGGTTTCTTGCTTATATCTCGAAAACAGTTACTCCTATCAATTTTTATCTTTTTACAAAAATTAAAGCTGATAAAATTTCCTACAAAATAGTTAATTGCATTTTTAATGTAGGACTAACCATAAGCGAGATATAAGTTTGAAAATAATTAAAATTTAAAAAAAAGTGCTTCAACAAAAAATGTCTTGTGATTTAAAATACACTTAATTTATTGGGTCTAATACTTTATTAGAAGAAAAAAGAGGTGACAGAAAGGTCACTGAAGTCTTTAGAGTCGTTTGTAAATGCTGCATTTTCGTCTTCCTCTCAAACATTGAAAACTGAATTACATTTTTGTTCAGTAACTGTTACAGTTTTCTTAGTGGTTTTTTGCTTATATCTCGAAAACAGTTACTCCTATCAATTTTTATCTTTCTTTTAAAATTAAAGCTGATAAAGCTTCCTACAAAATAGTTATTTGCATTTTTCTTGTAGAACCAACCATAAGCGAGTTATAGAGTTGGATATAAATAATAAATAATAAAAATAAAAAAAATGTTTGAAATACTGAAATTAAACTAAATTAATTGTGTCTAATACTTTAGTAGAGGAAAAAGATGAAGACATAAAAGTCACTAAAGGTTTCAGAGTCGTCTTTAATCGTCATATTAATAACAATAACATTAATAATAATAATACTAATAGTACTAAATTTGCTTATATGCAAACGCTTAATTAAGTTAACAGTTTTTTGGTTTCTTGCTTATATCTCGAAAACAGTTACTCCTATCAATTTTTATCTTTTTACTAAAATTAAAGCTGATAAAATTTCCTCCAAAATAGTAATTTGCATTTTTTATGTAGGACTAACCATAAGCGAGATATAAGTTTGAAAATAACTAATATTTAAAAAAAAGTGCTTTAACAGAAAATGTCTTGTGATTTAAAATACACTTAATTTATTGGGTCCAATACTTTATTAGGAGAAAAAGGAAGTGACATAAAAGTCACTGAAGTCTTCAGAGTCGATTTTAAATGCTTCATTTTCGTCTTCGTCTCAAACATTGAAAACTGAATTACATTTTTGTTCAGTAACAGTTACAGTTTTCTTATTGGTTTTTTGCTTATATCTCAAAACCTGTTACTCCTATCAATTTTTATCTTTCTTTCAAAATTAAAGCTGATAAAATTTCCTACAAAATCGTTATTTGCATTTTTCTTGTAGAACCAACCATAAGCGAGTTATAGAGTTGGATATAAATAATCTTTAACAAAAATTTGCTTTAAAATAAAATGTTTGAAAAACCGATATTAAACTAAATTAATTGGGTCTAACACTTTAGTAGAGGAAAAAGGAGAAGACATAAAGTCACCAAAGTCTTCAGAGTTGTTTTTAGTACTAAATTTGCTTACATGCAAGCGCTTAATTAAGGTAACAGTTTTTTGGTTTCTTGCTTATATCTCAAAAGCAGTTACTCCTATCAATTTTTATCTTTTTACTAAAATTAAAGCTGATAAAATTTCCTACAAAATAGTAATTTGCATTTTTCATGTAGGACTAACCATAAGCGAGATATAAGTTTGAAAATAATTAATATTTAAAAAAAAAGTGTTTTAACAGAAAATGTCTTTGGATTTAAAATACATTTAATTTATTGGGTCCAATAGTTTATTAGAAGAAAAAGGAGGTGACATAAAAGTCACTGAAATCTTCAGAGTAGATTTTAAATGCTGCATTTTCGTCTTCGTCTCAAACATTGAAAACTGAATTACATTTTTGTTCAGTAACAGTTACAGTTTTCATATTGGTTTTTTGCTTATATCTCAAAAACTTTAACTGTGTCTAACACTTTAGTAGAGAAAAAAGAAAAAAACATGAAAGTCACTAAAGGTTTCAGAGTTTTCTTTAGTTGTCATATTAATAACAATAACATTAATAATAATAATACTAATAGTACTAAATTTGCTTATATGCAAACGCTTAATTAAGGTAACAGTGTTTTGGTTTCTTGCTTATATCTCGAAAACAGTTACTCCTATCAATTTTTATCTTTTTACTAAAATTCAAGCTGATAAAATTTCCTACAAAATAGTTATTTGCATTTTTCATGTAGGACTAACCATAAGCGAGATATATGATTGAAAATAATTAATATTTAAAAAAAAAGTGCTTTAACAGAAAATGTCTTGTGATTTAAAATACACTTAATTTATTGGGTCCAATACTTTATTAGAAGAAAAAGGAAGTGACATAAAAGTCACTGAAGTCTTCAGAGTCGTTTCTAATGCTGCAGTTTCGTCTTCGTCTCAAACATTGAAAACCGAATTACATTTTTGTTCAGTAAAAGTCACAGTTTTCTTATTGGTTTTTTGCTTATATCTCGAAAACAGTTACTCCTATCAATTTTTATCTTTTTTTTAAAATTAAAGCTGATAAAATTTCCTACAAAATAGTTATTTGCATTTTTCTTGTAGGACCAACCATAAGCGAGTTATAGAGTTGGATATAAATAATATTTAACAAAAATTTGCTTTAAAATAAAATGTTTGAAAAACTGAAATTAAACTAATTTAATTGTGTCTAACACTTTAGTAGAGGAAAAAGAAGAAGACATAAAAGTCACTAAAGGTTTCAAAGTTGTCTTTAATCGTCATATTAATAACAATAACATTAATAATAATAATACTAATAGTACTAAATTTGCTTATATGCAAACGCTTAATTAAGGTAACAGTGTTTTGGTTTCTTGCTCATATCTCGAAAACAGTTACTCCTATCAATTTTTATCTTTTTACTAAAATTCAAGCTGATAAAATTTCCTACAAAATAGTTATTTGCATTTTTTATGTAGGACTAACCATAAGCGAGATATAAGATTGAAAATAATAAATATTTAAAAAAGAAGTGCTTTAACAGAAAATGTCTTGTGATTTAAAATACACTTAATTTATTAAATCCAATACTTTATTAGAAAAAAAAGGGAGTGACATATAAGTCACTGAAGTCTTCAGAGTCGATTTTAAATGCTGCATTTTCGTCTTCGTCTCAAACATTGAATACTGAATTACATTTTTGTTCTGAAACGGTAACAGTTTTTACTTTGGTTTTTTGCTTATATCTCGAAAACAGTTACTCCTATCAATTTTTATCTTTCTTTCAAAATTAAAGCTGATAACATTTCCTACAAAATAGTTATTTGCATTTTTCTTGTAGGACCAACCATAAGCGAGTTATAAAGTTGGATATAAATAATATTTAACAAAAACTTGCTTAAAAATAAAATGTTTGAAATACTGAAATTAAACTAAATTAATTGTGTCTAACACTTTAGTAGAGAAAAAAGAAAAAGACATAAAAGTCACCAAAGTCTTCAAAATCGTTTTTAGTCGTCATATTAATAACAATAACATTAATAATAATAATACTAATAGTACTAAATCTGCTTATATGCAAGCGCTTTATTAAGGTAACAGTTTTTTGGTTTCTTGCTTATATCTCGAAAACAGTTACTCCTATGAATTTTTGTCTTTCTTTCAAAATTAAAGCTGATAAAATATTCTACAAATTAGTTATTTGCATTTTTCTTGTAGGACCAACCATAAGCGAGTTATAGAGTTGGATATAAATAATATATAACAAAAATTTGCTTTAAAATAAAATGTTTGAAAAACTGAAATTAAACTAATTTAACTGTGTCTAACACTTTAGTAGAGGAAAAAGGAAAAGACATAAAAGTCACTAAAGGTTTTGGAGTTGTCTTTAGTTGTCATATTAATAACAATAACATTAATAATAATAATACTAATAGTACTAAATTTGCTTATATGCAAACGCTCAATTAAGGTAACAGTGTTTTGGTTTCTTGCTTATATCTCGAAAACAGTTACTCCTATCAATTTTTATCTTTTTACTAAAATTCAAGCTGATAAAATTTCCTACAAAATAGTTATTTGCATTTTTCATGTAGGACTAACCATAAGCGAGATATAAGTTTGAAAATAATTAATATTTAAAAAAAAACTGCTTTAACAGAAAATGTCTTGTGATTTAAAATACACTTAATTTATTAGGTCCAATACTTTATTAGAAGAAAAAGGGGGTGACATATAAGTCACTGAAGTCTTCAGAGTCGATTGTAAATGCTGCATTTTCGTCTTCGTCTCAAACATTGAAAACTGAATTACATTTTTGTTCTGAAACGGTAACAGTTTTCACTTTGGTTTTTTGCTTATATCTCGAAAACAATTACTCCTATCAGTTTTTATTTTTTTTTCAAAATAAAGCTGATAAAATTTTCTACAAAATAGTTATTTGCATTTTTCTTGTAGGGCCAACCATAAGCGAGTTATAAAGTTGGATATAAATAATATTTAACAAAAACTTGCTTAAAAATTAAATGTTTGAAATACTGAAATTAAACTAAATTAATTGTGTCTAACACTTTAGTAGAGAAAAAAGAAAAAAACAAAAGTCACCAAAGTCTTCAGAATCGTTTTTAGTCGTCATATTAATAACAATAACATTAATAATAATAATACTAAAAGTACTAAATTTGCTTACATGCAAACGCTTAATTCAGGTAACAATTTTTTGGTTTCCTGCTTATATCTCGAAAACAGTTACTCCTATCAATTTTTATTTTTTTACTAAAATTAAAGCTGATAAAATTTCCTACAAAATAGTTATTTGCATTTTTTATGTAGGACTAACCATAAGCGAGATATACGATTGAAAATAATTAATATTTAAAAAAGAAGTGCTTTAACAGAAAATGTCTTGTGATTTAAAATACACTTAATTTATTGGGTCCAATACTTTATTAGAAGAAAAAAGAGGTGACAGAAAGGTCACTGAAGTCTTTAGAGTCGTTTGTAAATGCTGCATTTTCGTCTTCGTCTCAAACATTGAAAACTGAATTACATTTTTGTTCAGTAACTGTTACAGTTTTCTTATTGGTTTTTTGCTTATATCTCGAAAACAGTTACTCCTATCAATTTTTATCTTTCTTTTAAAATTAAAGCTGATAAAGCTTCCTACAAAATAGTTATTTGCATTTTTCTTGTAGGACCAACCATAAGCGAGTTATAGAGTTGGATATAAATAATATTTAACAAAAATTTGCTTTAAATAAAATGTTTGAAATACTGAAATTAAACTAAATTAATTGTGTCTAACACTTTAGTAGAGAAAAAAGAAAAAGACATAAAAGTCACCAAAGTCTTCAAAATCGTTTTTAGTCGTCATATTAATAACAATAACATTAATAATAATAATACTAATAGTACTAAATCTGCTTATATGCAAGCGCTTTATTAAGGTAACAGTTTTTTGGTTTCTTGCTTATATCTCGAAAACAGTTACTCCTATGAATTTTTGTCTTTCTTTCAAAATTAAAGCTGATAAAATATTCTACAAAATAGTTATTTGCATTTTTCTTGTAGGACCAACCATAAGCGAGTTATAGAGTTGGATATAAATAATATATAACAAAAATTTGCTTTAAAATAAAATGTTTGAAAAACTGAAATTAAACTAATTTTACTGTGTCTAACACTTTAGTAGAGGAAAAAGGAAAAGACATAAAAGTCACTAAAGGTTTTGGAGTTGTCTTTAGTTGTCATATTAATAACAATAACATTAATAATAATAATACTATTAGTACTAAATTTGCTTATATGCAAACGCTCAATTAAGGTAACAGTGTTTTGGTTTCTTGCTTATATCTCGAAAACAGTTACTCCTATCAATTTTTATCTTTTTACTAAAATTCAAGCTGATAAAATTTCCTACAAAATAGTTATTTGCATTTTTCATGTAGGACTAACCATAAGCGAGATATAAGTTTGAAAATAATTAATATTTAAAAAAAACTGCTTTAACAGAAAATGTCTTGTGATTTAAAATACACTTAATTTATTAGGTCCAATACTTTATTAGAAGAAAAAGGGGGTGACATATAAGTCACTGAAGTCTTCAGAGTCGATTGTAAATGCTGCATTTTTGTCTTCGTCTCAAACATTGAAAACTGAATTACATTTTTGTTCTGAAACGGTAACAGTTTTCACTTTGGTTTTTTGCTTATATCTCGAAAACAATTACTCCTATCAGTTTTTATTTTTTTTTTCAAAATAATGCTGATAAAATTTTCTACAAAATAGTTATTTGCATTTTTCTTGTAGGGCCAACCATAAGCGAGTTATAAAGTTGGATATAAATAATATTTAACAAAAACTTGCTTAAAAATTAAATGTTTGAAATACTGAAATTAAACTAAATTAATTGTGTCTAATACTTTAGTAGAGAAAAAAGAAAAAGACAAAAGTCACCAAAGTCTTCAGAATCGTTTTTAGTCGTCATATTAATAACAATAACATCAATAATAATAATACTAATAGTACTAAATTTGCTTACATGCAAACGCTTAATTCAGGTAACAATTTTTTGGTTTCCTGCTTATATCTCGAAAACAGTTACTCCTATCAATTTTTATTTTTTTACTAAAATTAAAGCTGATAAAATTTCCTACAAAATAGTTAATTGCATTTTTAATGTAGGACTAACCATAAGCGAGATATAAGTTTGAAAATAATTAAAATTTAAAAAAAAGTGCTTCAACAGAAAATGTCTTGTGATTTAAAATACACTTAATTTATTGGGTCCAATACTTTATTAGAAGAAAAAAGAGGTGACAGAAAGGTCACTGAAGTCTTTAGAGTCGTTTGTAAATGCTGCATTTTCGTCTTCGTCTCAAACATTGAAAACTGAATTACATTTTTGTTCAGTAACTGTTACAGTTTTCTTATTGGTTTTTTGCTTATATCTCGAAAACAGTTACTCCTATCAATTTTTATCTTTCTTTTAAAATTAAAGCTGATAAAGCTTCCTACAAAATAGTTATTTGCATTTTTCTTGTAGGACCAACCATAAGCGAGTTATAGAGTTGGATATAAATAATATTTAACAAAAATTTGCTTTAAATAAAATGTTTGAAAAACCGAAATTAAACTAAATTAATTGAGTCTAACACTTTAGTAGAGAAAAAAGAAAAAGACATAAAAGTCACCAAAGTCTTCAGAATCGTTTTTAGTCGTCATATTAATAACAATAACATTAATAATAATAATACTAATAGTACTAAATCTGCTTATATGCAAGCGCTTTATTAAGGTAACAGTTTTTTGGTTTCTTGCTTATATCTCGAAAACAGTTACTCCTATCAATTTTTATCTTTTTTCAAAATTAAAGCTGATAAAATTTCCTACAAAATAGTTATTTGCATTTTTCTTGTAGGACCAACCATAAGCGAGTTATAGAGTTGGATATAAATAATATTTAACAAAAATTTGCTTTAAAATAAAATGTTTGAAAAACTGAAATTAAACTAATTTAATTGTGTCTAACACTTTAGTAGAGGAAAAAGAAGAAGACATAAAAGTCACTAAAGGTTTCAAGGTTGTCTTTAATCGTCATATTAATAACAATAACAATAATAATAATAATAATGCTAATAGTACTAAATTTGCTTATATGCAAACGCTTAATTAAGGTAACAATGTTTTGGTTTCTTGCTCATATCTCGAAAACAGTTACTCCTATCAATTTTTATCTTTTTACTAAAATTCAAGCTGATAAAATTTCCTACAAAATAATTATTTGCATATTTTATGTAGGACTAACCATAAGCGAGATATAAGATTGAAAATAATTAATATTTAAAAAAGAAGTGCTTTAACAGAAAATGTCTTGTGATTTAAAATACACTTAATTTATTAGGTCCAATACTTTATTAGAAAAAAAGGGGGTGACATATAAGTCACTGAAGTCTTCAGAGTCGATTTTAAATGCTGCATTTTCGTCTTCGTCTCAAACATTGAAAACTGAATTACATTTTTGTTCTGAAACGGTAACAGTTTTTACTTTGGTTTTTTGCTTATATCTCGAAAACAGTTACTCCTATCAATTTTTATCTTTATTTCAAAATTAAAGCTGATAACATTTCCTACAAAATAGTTATTTGCATTTTTCTTGTAGGACCAACCACAAGCGAGTTATAAAGTTGGATATAAATAATATTTAACAAAAACTTGCTTAAAAATAAAATGTTTGAAATACTGAAATTAAACTAAATTAATTGTGTCTAACACTTTAGTAGAGAAAAAAGAAAAAGACATAAAAGTCACCAAAGTCTTCAGAATCGTTTTTAGTCGTCATATTAATAACAATAACATTAATAATAATAATACTAATAGTACTAAATCTGCTTATATGCAAGCGCTTTATTAAGGTAACAGTTTTTTGGTTTCTTGCTTATATCTCGAAAACAGTTACTCCTATGAATTTTTGTCTTTTTTTCAAAATTAAAGCTGATAAAATTTCCTACAAAATAGTTATTTGCATTTTTCTTGTAGGACCAACCATAAACGAGTTATAGAGTTGGATATAAATAATATTTAACAAAAATTTGCTTTAAAATAAAATGTTTGAAAAACTGAAATTAAACTAATTTAATTGTGTCTAACACTTTAGTAGAGGAAAAAGGAAAAGACATAAAAGTCACTAAAGGTTTCAGAGTTGTCTTTAGTTGTCATATTAATAACAATAACATTAATAATAATAATACTAATAGTACTAAATTTGCTTATATGCAAACGCTTAATTAAGGTAACAGTGTTTTGGTTTCTTGCCTATATCTCGAAAACAGTTACTCCTATCAATTTTTATCTTTTTACTAAAATTCAAGCTGATAAAATTTCCTACAAAATAGTTATTTGCATTTTTCATGTAGGACTAACCATAAGCAAGATATATGATTGAAAATAATTAATATTTAAAAAAAAAGTGCTTTAACAGAAAATGTCTTGTGATTTAAAATACACTTAATTTAATGGGTCCAATACTTTATTAGAAGAAAAAGGAAGTGACATAAAAGTCACTGAAGTCTTCAGAGTCGTTCTTAAATGCTGCAGTTTCGTCTTCGTCTCAAACATTGAAAACTGAATTACATTTTTGTTCAGTAACAGTCACAGTTTTCTTATTGGTTTTTTGCTTATATCTCGAAAACAGTTACTCCTATCAATTTTTATCTTTCTGTCAAAATTAAAGCTGATAAAATTTCCTACAAAATAGTTATTTGCATTTTTCTTGTAGGACCAACCATAAGCGAGTTATAGAGTTGGATATAAATAATATTTAACAAAAATTTGCTTTAAAATAAAATGTTTGAAAAACTGAAATTAAACTAATTTAATTGTGTCTAACACTTTAGTAGAGGAAAAAGAAGAAGACATAAAAGTCACTAAAGGTTTCAAAGTTGTCTTTAATCGTCATATTAATAACAATAACATTAATAATAATAATACTATTTGTACTAAATTTGCTTATATGCAAACGCTTAATTAAGGTAACAGTGTTTTGGTTTCTTGCTCATATCTCGAAAACAGTTACTCCTATCAATTTTTATTTTTTTACTAAAATTCAAGCTGATAAAATTTCCGACAAAATAGTTATTTGCATTTTTTATGTAGGACTAACCATAAGCGAGATATAAGATTGAAAATAATTAATATTTAAAAAAGAAGTGCTTTAACAGAAAATGTCTTGTGATTTAAAATACACTTAATTTATTAGGTCCAATACTTTATTAAAAAAAAAGGGGGTGACATATAAGTCACTGAAGTCTTCAGAGTCGATTTTAAATGCTGCATTTTCGTCTTCGTCTCAAACATTGAAAACTGAATTACATTTTTGTTCTGAAACGGTAACAGTTTTTACTTTGGTTTTTTGCTTATATCTCGAAAACAGTTACTCCTATCAA
>NW_026986755.1:0-26238 GCF_031307605.1 Tribolium castaneum
TTTTGGTGAAAAAGTAAAAATTGATAGGAGTAACTGTTTTCGAGATATAAGCAAAAAACAAAAAAACTGTTACCTTAATTAAGCGCTTGCATATAAGCAAATTTAGTACTACTAGTATTGTTATTATAAATGTTATTGTTATTAATATGACGACTAAAGACAACTCTAAGACTTTTGTCACTTTTATGTCTCCTCCTTTTTCCTCTACTAAAGTGTTAGACACAATTAATATAGTTTAATTTTAGTTTTTCAAACATTTTATTTTAAAGCTAATTTTTGTTGAATATTAAAAACTATAAAATGGCTTAGATTGCCTAAAAACACAGATCACACATGATCTTTTGCATAGAAATGAGAAAACGCTCATGTAACACACAAAATAAGCTCCATTTTTCCTTATTAAAAGTATTATTATTATTACTACTTTTGTTACTATTACTATTATTATTATTATTATTATTATTATTATTATTATTATTATTATTATTATTATTATTATTATTATTATTATTATTATTATTATTAACTTTTGTATAGTAAATGTTTTTATACCAGTTTTAAAATGAGTTATTAATTTTAGTCAATTTCTTGCCTAAAAACACAGATCACAGATGATTTCTTGCATAGAAATGAGAAAACATTCATATAACACACAAAATAAACTTCATTTTTGCTTAGAAAACTAAGCTTACTTTTATTACTATTATTATTATTTTTATTAATATTATTGTTATTATTATTATTATTATTATTGTTATTATTATTATTATTATTATTATTATTATTATTATTACTATTATTATTATTATTATTATTATTATTAAAAACAGATTATTACTTTTGTATAGTATTGTTTTTATATCGGTTTTAAAACGAGTGATTAATTTTAGCCAATTTCTTGCCTAAAAACTATAAAATGGCTTAGATTGCCTAAAAACACAGATCACACATTATCTTTTGCATAGAAATGAGAAAACGCTCATATAACACAAAATAAGCTTCATTTTTGCTTAGAAAACCTAGCTTACTTTTATTACTACTATTATTATTATTTTTATTATTATTATTATTTCTATTATTTTTATTATTATTATTACTATTATTATTATTATTATTATTATTATTATTATTATTATTATTATTAAAAACCGATTATAACTTTTGTATAGTAAATGTTTTTATACCAGTTTTAAAATGAGTTATTAATTTTAGACAATTTCTTGCCTAAAAACACAGATCACAGATGATCTCTTGCATAGAAATGAGAAAACGCTCATATAACACACAAAATAAGCTTCATTTTTGCTTAGAAAACTATGCTTACTTTTATTACTATTATTATTTTTATTATTATTTTTGTTATTATTATTATTATTTCTATTATTATTATTATTATTATTATTATTTATATTATTATTATTATTATTATTATTATTATTATTATTATTATTAACTTTTGTATAGTAAATGTTTTTATACCAGTTTTAAAATGAGTTATTAATTTTAGACAATTTCTTGCCTAAAAACACAGATCACAGATGATTTCTTGCATAGAAATGAGAAAACGCTCATATAACACACAAAATAAGCTTCATTTTTGCTTAGAAAACTAAGCTTACTTTTATTACTATTATTATTTTTATTATTATTATTATTATTATTATTATTATTATTATTATTATTATTATTATTATTATTATTATTATTATTATTATTATTATTGTTATTGTTATTGTTATTATTATTATTATTATTAAAAACTTATATTAAACAGACAGAAAACGTCGTATTCTGACACATAAAAACGAATTACGTTATAGACTTGACGAGAACTGCGTATCTCGGACTCTTATAGGACTCTTATAGGGTCAAAAAGTATCAGTTTGGATTAAAACAAATTATTTTTGTTGACTCTCAGTCTGAATTGTTCATCAGTTCAAACAAAAACGGCTTATTTTAGACGATCTTTTGCTTTGAACAAGAAAACTTACATCGAATATACTAAAAACGTATTAATCTGGCATAAAAGAGCAATTTATGTATCACTTTGGATAAAGAGAGCTAATCCTTTTCGTTTCATTGCCTAAAATAGACAATTGTTAAAAAATCTAACAAAAACGCTGTATTCTAGCACAAAATACTAATTACATTATAGTTTCGACGAGAATACCTTATTTGGAATGATTCTATGCTTCCAAACGAGTAAATTTTTATTAAACAGATGCCAAACTTCATGTTTTGTCCTATAAAGACATTTTATATTGCAGTTTGTATTAAAACAAAATATTTTCGTTGATTCTTTGTTAGAAGCAGCAAACCTAACATTAAAGAATCTGAAAACTTTGTATTCGGACACAAACCACCGAATTTTGTATCAGTTTAGACAAAAACGGTTGATTTTCGACAATATTTTGCTTTCAACAAGAAAACTTATATCAAACTGACTAAAAACGTCTTATTTTAGCACAAAACAAAAGATTTGCGTTATAGTCTTAAAGCTGATTCACGCCACAGTTTGGATAAAAACCAAATATTTTTGTTAATTCACTGTTACAAACAAGAAACCTTACATCAAGGAAACTGAAAACCCCTTATTCAGGCACAGAAATTCGAATTACGTTTCAGTCTGGACAAAAACTGCTTATTTTAGACGATCTTTTGTCTTGAACACGAAAACTTACATTAAAAAGATTAAAAACGTCTTATTCTGGCTGAAAACTGCAAATTATATATTACTCTTGATAAAAGCAATTTATCCTGATTACTCCTTTGCTTAGAATAGAGCAAACTTGTATAAAACTTAATGAAAACTTTAAATTTCGTCTCAAAGAAATAATTTACGTTATAGTTTTGACCAGCACTGTTTATTTCAAACGAATTTATGATTCGAAACTAATGAACTTTTATGGGGCAGATGCAAAACCACATATTACCATACAAAGCGTTGTTTTAAAGCAAAGTATTACCATTTGCAACAATAAATTTCACGTCAAAGAAACTGAAAACTTCGTATCCATGCATAAATATCGAATTACGTATCAGTTTAGGCAAATACAGCTTATTTTAAACGATTCCTTGCTATAAACAAGAAAAATTTTATCAATCATATTGAAAACGTCTTATTCTCGAAAATAAGAGCAAATTATGTTTCAGTTTTAACAAAAGCGGATTACTCTGTTTGATTCTATGCTTAGAGTAGAGTAAACTACTATAAAACGTAATGAAAACTCTATATTCAAGCTCAAAAGAACAAATTACGTTATAGTTTTGGCAAAAAAAAATATTTCGGACGATTTCATACTTTGAAGTAAGCAAACTTTAATTGAACAAGTGCAAAAGCTAATACTTTGCTATAAAATAACGATTTATGTGGTAATATGGTATTTTGCATCTGTCCTATAAAAGTATACTCGTTTCGCTCCATTGAATCATTCGAAATAAATTATTTTGACACAACAACAACGAAAATAATTTGTTTTTGTTTAAACTGTATCATAAGTCGCTTTTATAAAACGAACTAAGACGTTTGGCATTTGTTTAGTGAAAGTTTTCTCGTTTGGGGACAAAATCGTTTGAAATTAACAGTTCTGGTCAAAACTATAACGTAAATTATTTCTTTGAGACGAAATTTAAAGTTTTCATTAAGTTTTATACAAGTTTGCTCTATTCTAACCAAAGAAGTAATCAGGATAAACTGCTTTTATTCAAAGTAATACATAATTTGCAGTTTTGAGCCAGAATAAGACGTTTTTAATCTTTTTAATGTAAGTTTTCGTGTTCAAAAGAAAGAGTCGTCTAAAATAAGCAATTTGTGTCTAGACTGAAACGTAATTTGATTTTCTGGGCCTGAATAAGAGGTTTTCAGTTTCTTTGATGTAAGGTTTCTTGTTTGTAACAATGAATAAACGAAAATCATTGGTTTTAATCCAAACTGTGACATAAATCGTTTTTTAAAGGCGAAATCAGACGTTTTGCCTCTGTTCAGTGAAAGTATACTGGTTTCAAAGCATAGAATCGTTTGAAATTAACAGTTCTCGTCAAGACTATAACGCAAATCTTTAAAGTGATACAAAGAAATAATTTACGTTATAGTTTCAATTTCAAACGATTTTATGCCCCCAAACGAGAAAACTTTCACTAAACAGATGCCAATCGTCTTAGTTCGTTTTATAAAAGCGACTTATGTTACAGTTTAAACAAAAACAAATTATTTTCGTTGTTGTTGTGTCAAAATAATTTATTTCGAATGATTCAATGGAGCGAAACGAGTAAACTTTTATAGGACAGATGCAAAATACCATATTACCACCTAAATCGTTATTTTAAAGCAAAGTATTAGCTTTTGCACTTGTTCAATTAAAGTTTGCTTACTTCGAAGTATGTAATCGTCCGAAATATTTTTTTTTTGCCAAATCTATAACGTAATTAGTTCTTTTGAGCTTGAATATAGAGTTTTCATTACGTTTTATAGTAGTTTACTCTACTCTAAGCATAGAATCAAACAGAGTAATCCGCTTTTGTTAAAACTGATACATAATTTGCTCTTATTTTCGAGAATAAGACGTTTTCAATATGCTTGATAAAATTTTTCTTGTTTATAGCAAGGAATCGTTTAAAATAAGCTGTATTTGCTTAAACTGATACGTAATTCGATATTTATGCATGGATACGAAATTTTCAGTTTCTTTGACGTGAAGTTTCTTGTTGCAAAAGGTAATACTTTGCTTTAAAACAACGCTTTATATGGTAATATGTGGTTTTGCATCTGCCCCATAAAAGTTCATTAGTTTCGAATCATAAATTCGTTTGAAATAAACAGTGCTGGTCAAAACTATAACGTAAATTATTTCTTTGAGACGAAATTTAAAGTTTTCATTAAGTTTTATACAAGTTTACTCTATTCTAAGTAAAGGAGTAATCAGGATAAATTGCTTTTATCTAGAGTAATATATAATTTGCAGTTTTCAGGCAGAAAAAGACGTTTTTAATCTTTTTAATGTAAGTTTTCGTGTTCAAGACAAAAGATCGTCTAAAATAAGCAGTTTTTGTCCAGACTGAAACGTAATTCGAATTTCTGTGCCTGAATAAGGGGTGTTCAGTTTCTTTGATGTAAGGTTTCTTGTTTGTAACAATGAATTAACAAAAATATTTGGTTTTTATCCAAACTGTGGCATGAATCAGCTTTAAGACTATAACGCAAATCTTTTGTTTTATGCTAAAATAAGACGTTTTTAGTCAGTTTGATATAAGTTTTCTTGTTCAAAGCAAAATATTGTCGAAAATCAACCGTTTTTGTCTAAACTGATACAAAATTCGGTGGTTTGTGTCCGAATACAAAGTTTTCAGATTCTTTAATGTTAGGTTTGCTGCTTCTAACAAAGAATCAACGAAAATATTTTGTATTAATACAAACTGCAATATAAAATGTCATCATAGGACAAAACATGATGTTTGGCATCTGTTTAATAAAAATTTACTCGTTTGGAAGCATAGAATCATTCCAAATAAGCTATTCTCGTCGAAACTATAATGTAATTAGTATTTTGTGCTACAATACAGCGTTTTTGTTAGATTTATTAACAATTTTGTCTATTTTAAGCAATGAAACGAATAGGATTAGCTGCCTTTATCTAAAGTGATACATAAATTGCTCTTTTATGCCAGATTAATACGTTTTTAGTCTGTTCGATGTAAGTTTTCTTGTTCAAAGCAAAAGATCGTCTAAAATAAGCCGTTTTTGTTTGAACTGATGAACAATTCAGACTGAGAGTCAACAAAAATAATTTATTTTAATCCAAACTGATACTTTTTGACCCTATAAGAGTCCTATAAGAGTCCGAGATACGCCGTTCTCGTCAAGTCTATAACGTAATTCGTTTTTTTGTGTCAGAATACGACGTTTTCTGTCTGTTTAATATAAGTTTTTAATAATAATAATAATAATAATAACAATAATAATAATAATAATAATAATAATAATAATAATAATAATAATAATAATAATAATAATAATAATAATAATAATAATAAAAATAATAATACTAATAATAGTAATAATAATAATAATAATAAAAATAATAATAGTAATAAAAGTAAGCTTAGTTTTCTAAGCAAAAATGAAGCTTATTTTGTGTTATATGAGCGTTTTCTCATTTCTATGCAAGAAATCATCTGTGATCTGTGTTTTTAGGCAAGAAATTGTCTAAAATTAATAACTCATTTTTAAACTGGTATAAAAACATTTACTATACAAAAGTTAATAATAATAATAATAATAATAATAATAATAATAATAATAATAATAATAATAATAATAATAATAATAATAATAATAATAATAATAATAATGAATGAAGCTTATTTTGTGTGTTATATGAGCGTTTTCTCATTTCTATGCAAGAGATCATCTGTGATCTGTGTTGTTAGGCAAGAAATTGAATAAAATTAATAACTCATTTTAAAACTGGTATAAAAACATTTACTATACAAAAGTTAATAATAATAATAATAATAATAATAATAATAATAATAATAATAATAATAATAATAATAATAATAATAATAGTAATAAATAAAATAATAATAATAATAATAATAATAATAATAATAATAATAATAATGATAATAATACTTATAATAATGAATTTCTTTCTAAATTAAAGCTTAGTTTTTTTAAGCAAAAATGATGCTTATTTTGTGTTATCTGAGCGTTTTCTCATTTCTATGCAAGAGATCATCTGTGATCTGTGTTTTTAGGCAAGAAATTGTCTAAAACTAATAATTCATTTTAAAACTGTTATAAAAACATTTACTATACAAAAGTTATAATCGGTTATTAATAATAATAATATTAATAATAATAATTATAATAATAATAATAATAATAATAATAATAATAATAATAATAATAATAATAATAATAATAATAATAATAATAATAATAATAATAATAATAATAATAATAATAAAAATAATAATAATAGTAGTAATAAAAGTAAGCTTAGTTTTCTAAGCAAAAATAAAGCTTATTTTGTGTTGTATGAGCGTTTTCTCATTTCTATGCAAAAGATCATGTGTGATCAGTGTTTTTAGGCAATCTTAGCCATTTTATAGTTTTTAGGCAAGAAATTGGCTAAAATTAATCACTCATTTTAAAACTGGTATAAAAACAATACTATACAAAAGTTAAAATCGGTTTTTAATAATAATAATTATAATAATAATAATAATAATAATAATAATAATAATAATAATAATAATAATAATAATAATAACAATAATAATAATAATAATAATAATAATAATAATAATAATAATAATAATAACAATAATAATAATAAAAATAATAATAATAGTAATAAAATTAAGCTTAGTTTTCTAAGCAAAAATGAAGCTTATTTTGTGTGTTATATGAGTGTTTTCTCATTTCTATGCAAGAAATCATCTGTGATCTGTGTTTTTAGGCAAGAAATTGTCTAAAATTAATAACTCATTTTAAAACTGGTATAAAATCATTTACTATACAAAAGTTAATAATAATAATAATAACAATAATAATAATAATAATAATAATAGTAATAGTAACAAAAGTAATAATAATAATAATACTTTTAATAAGGAAAAATGGAGCTTATTTTGTGTGTTACATGAGCGTTTTCTCATTTCTATGCAAAAGATCATGTGTGATGTGTGTTTTTAGGCAATCTAAGCCATTTTATAGTTTTTAATATTTAACAAAAATTTGCTTTAAAATAATATGTTTGAAAAACTGAAATTAAACTAAATTAATTGTGTCTAACACTTTAGTAGAGGAAAAAGGAGGAGACATAAAAGTCACTAAAATCTTCAGAGTCGTTTTTAAATGCTGCATTTTCGTCTTCCTCTCAAACATTGAAAACTGAATTACATTTTTGTTCAGTAACTGTAACAGTTTTTACTTTGGTTTTTTGCTTATATCTCGAAAACAATTACTCCTATCAATTTTTATCTTTCTTTCAAAATTAAAGCTGATAAAATTTCCTACAAAATAATTATTTGCATTTCTCATGTAGGACTAACCATAAGCGAGATATAAGTATGAAAATAATTAATATTTAAAATTGTGTCTAACACTTTAGTAGAGGAAAAAGGAGAAGACATAAATGTCACTAAAAGTTTCAGAGTCGTCTTTAGTCGTCATATTAGTAGCAATAACATTAATAATAATACTACTAATAGTACTAAATTTGCTTACATGCAAACGCTTAATTAAGGTAACAGTTTTTTGCTTTCTTGCTTATATCTCGAAAATAGTTACTTATATCAATTTTTATCTTTTTACTAAAATTAAAGCTGATAAAATTTTCTACAAAATAGTTGTTTGCATTTTTCATGTAAGACTAACTATAAGCGAGATATAAGTTTAAAAATTATTAATATTTAAAAAAAAAGTGCTTTAACAGAAAATGTCTTGTGATTTAAAATACACTTAATTTATTGGGTCCAATACTTTATTAGAAGAAAAAGGAGGTGACATAAAAGTCGCTGAAGTCTTCAGAGTCGTTTTTAAATGCTGCATTTTCGTCTTCGTCTCAAACATTGAAAACTGAATTACATTTTTGTTCAGTAACTGTAACAGTTTTTACTTTGTTTTTTTGCATATCTCGAAAACAATTACTCCTATCAATTTTTATCGTTTTTTCAAAATTAAAGCTGATAAAATTTCCTACAAAATAGTTATTTGCATTTCTTTTGTAAGACCAACCATAAGCGAGTTATAGAGTTAGATATAAATAATCTTTAACAAAAATTTGCTTTAAAATAAAATGTTTGAAAAACCGAAATTAAACTAAATTAATTGAGTCTAACACTTTAGTATAGGAAAAAGGAGAAGACATAAAGGTCACTAAAGTCTTCAGAGTCGTTTTTAGTCGTCATATTAATAACAATAACATTAATAATAATAATACCAATAGTACTAAATTTGCTTATATGCAAGCGCTTAATTAAGGTAACAGTTTTTTGGTTTCTAGCTTATATCTCGAAAACAGATACTCCTATCAATTTTTACCTTTTTACCAAAATTAAAAGTGATAAAATTTCCTACAAAATAGTTATTTGCATTTTTCATGTAGAACTAACCATAAGCGAGATATAAGTTTGAAAATAATTAATAATTAAAAAAAAATGTGTTTTAACAAAAAATGTCTTGTGATTTAAAATACACTTAATTTATTGGGTCCAATACTTAATTAAAAGAAAAAGAAGGTGACAGTAAATGCTGCATTTTCGTCTTCGTCTGAAACATTGAAAACTGAATTACATTTTTGTTCAGTAACTGTCGTCGATGACGAAAATGCAGCATTTACAAACGACTCTAAAAACTTCAGTGACTTTTATGACATCTCCTTTTTCCTCTACTAAAGTGTTAGTTTAATTTAGTTTAATTTCAGTTTTTTAAACATTTTATTTTAAAGCAAATTTTTGTTAAATATTAATTATATCCAACTCTATAACTCGCTTATGGTTGGTCCTACAAGAAAAATGCAAACAACTATTTTGTAGGAAATTTTATCAGCTTTAATTTTGGATGAAAGATAAAAATTGATAGGAGTAACTGTTTTCGAGATATAAGCAAAAAACAAAAAAACTGTTACCTTAATTAAGCGCTTGCATATAAGCAAATTTAGTACTACTAGTATTGTTATTATTAATGTTATTGTTATTAATATGACGACTAAAGACAACTCTAAGACTTTATTGACTTTTATGTCTCCTCCTTTTTCCTCTACTAAAGTGTTAGACACAATTAATTTAGTTTAATTTCAGTTTTTTAAACATTATATTTTAAAGCAAATTTTTGTTAAATATTATTTATATCCAACTCTATAACTCGCTTATGGTTGGTCCTACAAGAAAAATGCAAATAACGATTTTGTAGTAAATTTTATCAGCTTTAATTTTGAAAAAAAGATAAAAATTGATAGGAGTAACAGTTTTCGAGATATAAGCAAAAAACCAATAAGAAAACTGTAACTGTTACTGAACAAAAATGTAATTCAGTTTTCAATGTTTAAGACGATGACGAAAATGCAGCATTTACAAACGACATTAAGACTTCAGTGACCTATATGTCACCTCTTTTTTCTTCTAATAAAGTATTGGACCCAATAAATTAAGTGTATTTTAAATCACAAGACATTTTCTGTTGAAGCACTTTTTTTTTAATTTTAATTATTTTCAAACTTATATCTCGCTTATGGTTAGTCCTACATGAAAAATGCAAATAACTATTTTGTAGAAAATTTTATCAGTTTAATTTTAGTAAAAAGATAAAAATTGATAGGAGTAACTGTTTTCGAGATTTAAGCAAGAAACCAAAAAACTGTTACCTTAATTAAGCGCTTGCCAACTAAATTAAGTGTATTTTAAATCACAAGGCATTTTCTGTTAAAGCACTTTTTTTTAAATATTAATTATTTTCAAACTTATATCTCGCTTATGGTTAGTCCTACATGAAAAATGCAAACTACTATTTTGTAGGAAATTTTATCAGCTTTAATTTTAGTAAAAAGATAATAAAAATTGATTGGAGTAACTGTTTTCGAGATATAAGCAAGAAACCAAAAAACTGTTACCTTAATTAAGCGTTTGCATATAAGCAAATTTAGTACTTTTAGTATTATTATTATTAAATGCAAAAAAAATGCAAAAAACTATTTTGTAGGAAATTTTATCAGTTTTAATTTGAAAGAAAGATAAAAATTGATAGGAGTAAATGTTTTCGAGATATAAGCAAAAAACCAAAGTGAAAACTGTAACAGTTACTGAACAAAAATGTAATTTAGTTTTCAATGTTTAAGACGAAGACGAAAATGCAGCATTTACTGTCACCTCTTTTGTCTACTAATTAAGTATTGGACCCAATAAATTAAGTGTATTTTAAATCACAAGACATTTTCTGTTAAAGCACATTTTTTTTTAATTATTAATTATTTTTAAACTTATATCTCGTTTATGGTTAGTTCTACATGAAAAATGCAAATAACTATTTTGTAGGAAATTTTATCAGCTTTAATTTTAGTGAAAAGGTAAAAATTAATAGGAGTAATTGTTTTCGAGATATAAGCAAGAAACTGTTACCTTAATTAAGCGCTTGCATATAAACAAATTTAGTAATATTATTAATATTATTATTAATGTTATTGTTATTAATATGACGACTAAAAACGACTCTCAAGACTTTGGTGACTTTTATGTTTTTTCCTTTTTCCTCAAGTAAAGTGTTAGACAAAATTAATTTAGTTTAATTTCAGTATTTCAAACATTTTATTTTAAAGCAAATTTTTGTTAAATATTATTTATATCTATCTCTATAACTCGCTTATGCTTGGTCCTACAAGAAAAATACAAATAACTATTTTGTAGTAAATTTTATCAGCTTTAATTTTAGTAAAAAGATAAAAATTGATAGGAGTAACTGTTTTCGAGATATAAGCAAGAAACCAAAAAACTGTTACCTTAATAAAGCGCTTGCATATAAGCAAATTTAGTACTATTAGTATTATTATTATTAATGTTATTGTTATTAATATGACGACTAAAAACCACTCTCAAAACTTTGGTGACTTTTATGTATTCTCCTTTTTCCTCAACTAAAGTGTTAGTCTTAATTAATTTAGTTTAATTTCGGTTTTTCAAACATTTTATTTTAAAGCAAATTTTTGTTAAAGATTATTTATATCCAACTCTATACCTCGCTTATGGTTGGTCCTACAAAAAAAATGCCAATAACTATTTTGTAGGAAATTTTATCAGCTTTGATTTTGAAAGAAAGATAAAAATTGATAGGAATAACTGTTTTCGAGATATAAGCAAAAAACCAATAGGAAAACTGTAACTGTTACTAAACAAAAATGTAATTCAGTATTCAATGTTTGAGACAAAGACGAAAATGCAGCATTTAAAATCGACTCTGAAGACTTCAGTGACTTTTATGTCACCTCCTTTTTCTTCTAATAATGTATTGGACCCATTAAATTAAGTGTATTTTAAATCACAAGACATTTTCTGTTAAAGCACTTTTTTTTTAAATATTAATTATTTTCAAACTTATATCTCGCTTATGGTTAGTCCTACATAAAAAATGCAAATAACTATTTTGTAGGAAATTTTATCAGCTTTAATTTTGAAAGAAAGATAAAAATTGATAGTAGTAATTGTTTTCGAGATATAAGCAAAAAACTAAAGTAAAAACTGTTACAGTTACTGAACAAAAATGTAATTCAGTTTTCAATGTTTGAGACGAAGACGAAAATGCAGCATTTAAAAACGACTCTGAAGACTTCAGCGACTCTTATGTCACCTCCTTATTCTTCTAATAAAGTATTGGACCCAATAAATTAAGTGTATTTTAAATCACAAGACATTTTCTGTTAAAGCACTTTTTTTTAAATATTAATAATTTTCAAACTTACATCTCGCTTATGGTTAGTCCTACATGAAAAATGCAAATAACTATTTTGTAGGAAATTTTATCAGCTTTAATTTTAGTAAACAGATAAAAATTGATAGGAGTAACTGTTTTCGAGATATAAGCAAGAAACCAAAAAACTGTTACCTTAATAAAGCGCTTGCATATAAGCAAATTTAGTACTATTAGTATTATTATTATTAATGTTATTGTTATTAATATGACGACTAAAAACGACTCTGAAGACTTTGGTGACTTTTATGTCTTCTCCTTTTTCCTATACTAAAGTGTTAGACACAATTAATTTAGTTTAATTTCAGTATTTCAAACATTTTATTTTAAAGCAAATTTTTGTTAAATATTATTTATATCTATCTCTATAACTCGCTTATGCTTGGTCCTACAAGAAAAATACAAATAACTATTTTGTAGGAAATTTTATCAGCTTTAATTTTAGTAAAAAGATAAAAATTGATAGGAGTAACTGTTTTCGAGATATAAGCAAGAAACCAAAAAACTGTTACCTTAATAAAGCGCTTGCATATAAGCAAATTTAGTACTATTAGTATTATTATTATTAATGTTATTGTTATTAATATGACGACTAAAAACCACTCTCAAAACTTTGGTGACTTTTATGTCTTCTCCTTTTTCCTCAACTAAAGTGTTAGTCTTAATTAATTTAGTTGAATTTCGGTTTTTCAAACATTTTATTTTAAAGCAAATTTTTGTTAAAGATTATTTATATCCAACTCTATACCTCGCTTATGGTTGGTCCTACAAAAAAAATGCCAATAACTATTTTGTAAGAAATTTTATCAGCTTTGATTTTAAAAGAAAGATAAAAATTGATAGGAATAACTGTTTTCGAGATATAAGCAAAAAACCAATAAGAAAACTGTAACTGTTACTAAACAAAAATGTAATTCAGTATTCAATGTTTGAGACAAAGACGAAAATGCAGCATTTAAAATCGACTCTGAAGACTTCAGTGACTTTTATGTCACCTCCTTTTTCTTCTAATAATGTATTGGACCCAATAAATTAAGTGTATTTTAAATCACAAGACATTTTCTGTTTAAGCACTTTTTTTTAAATATTAATAATTTTCAAACTTACATCTCGCTTATGGTTAGTCCTACATGAAAAATGCAAATAACTATTTTGTAGGAAATTTTATCAGCTTTAATTTTAGTAAACAGATAAAAATTGATAGGAGTAACTGTTTTCGAGATATAAGCAAGAAACCAAAAAACTGTTACCTTAATAAAGCGCTTGCATATAAGCAAATTTAGTACTATTAGTATTATTATTATTAATGTTATTGTTATTAATATGACGACTAAAAACGACTCTGAAGACTTTGGTGACTTTTATGTCTTCTCCTTTTTCCTATACTAAAGTGTTAGACACAATTAATTTAGTTTAATTTCAGTATTTCAAACATTTTATTTTAAAGCAAATTTTTGTTAGATATTATTTATATTCATCTCTATAACTCGCTTATGCTTGGTCCCACAAGAAAAATGCAAATAATTACTTTGTTGGAAATTTTATCAGCTTTAATTTTGAAAAAAAGATAAAATTTGATAGGTGTAACTGTTTTCGAGATATAAGCTAGAAACCAAAAAACTGTTACATTAATTAAGCGCTTGCATATAAGCAAATTTAGTACTATTAGTATTATTATTATTAATGTTATTGTTATTAATATGACGACTAAAAACGACTCTGAAGACTTTAGTGACCTTTATGTCTTCTCCTTTTTCCTCTACTAAAGTGTTAGACACAATTAATTTGGTTTAATTTTAGTTTTTTAAACATTTTATTTTAAAGAAAATTTTTGTTAAAGATTATTTATATCCAACTCTATAACTCGCTTATGGTTGGTCCTACAAAAAAATGCAAATAACTATTTTGTAGGAAATGTTATCAGCTTTAATTTTGAAAAAAAGATAAAAATTGATAGAAGTAACTGTTTTCGAGATATAAGCAAGAAACCAATAAGAAAACTGTAACTGTTACTGAACAAAAATGTAATTCAGTTTTCAATGTTTGAGACGAAGACGAAAATGCAGCATTATTATTATTATTAATGTTATTGTTATTAATATGACGACTAAAAACGACTCTGAAGTCTTTGGTGACTTTTATGTCTTCTCCTTTTTCCTATACTAAAGTGTTAGACTCAATTAATTTAGTTTAATTTCGGTTTTTCAAACATTATATTTTAAAGCAAATTTTTGTTAAAGATTATTTATATCCAACTCTATAACTCGCTTATGGTTGGTCTTACAAAAGAAATGCAAATAAATTTTGTAGGAAATTTTATCAGTTTTAATTTTGAAAGAAAGATAAAAATTGATAGGAGTAATTGTTTTCGAGATATAAGCAAAAAACCAAAGTAAAAACTGTTACAGTTACTGAACAAAAATGTAATTCAGTTTTCAATGTTTGAGACGAAGACGAAAATGCAGCATTTAAAAACGACTCTGAAGACTTCAGCGACTTTTATGTCACCTCCTTTTTCTTCTAATATAGTATTGGACTCAATAAATTAAGTGTATTTTAAATCACAAGACATTTTCTGTTAAAGCACTTTTTTTTTAAATATTAATCATTTTTAAACTTATATCTCGCTTATGCTTAGTCTTACATGAAAAATGCAAATAACTATTTTGTAGAAAATTTTATCAGCTTTAATTTTAGTAAAAAGATAAAAATTGATATAAGTAACTGTTTTCCAGATATAAGCAAGAAACCAAAAAACTGTTACCTTAATTAAGCGTTTGCATGTAAGCAAATTTAGTACTATTAGTATTATTATTAATGTTATTGTTATTAATATGACGACTAAAGACGACTCTGAAACCTTTAGTGACCTTTATCTCTTCTCCTTTTTCCTCTACTAAAGTGTTAGACACAATTAATTTAGTTTAATTTTAGTTTTTCAAACATTTTATTTTAAAGCAAGTTTTCGTTAAATATTATTTATACCCAACTCTATAACTCGCTTATGGTTGGTCCTACAAGAAAAATGCAAATAACTATTTTGTAGGAAATTTTATCGGCTTTAATTTTGAAAGAAAGATAAAAATTGTTAGGAGTAACTGTTTTCGAGATATAAGCAAAAAACCAATAAGAAAACTGTAACTGTTACTGAACAAAAATGTAATTCAGTTTTCAATGTTTGAGACGAAGACGAAAATGCAGCATTATTATTATTATTGATGTTATTGTTATTAATATGACGACTAAAAACGACTCTGAAGACTTTGGTGACTTTTATGTCTTCTCCTTTTTCCTATACTAAAGTGTTAGATTCAATTAATTTAGTTTAATTTCGGTTTTTCAAACATTATATTTTAAAGCAAATTTTTGTTAAAGATTATTTATATCCAACTCTATAACTCGCTTATGGTTGGTCTTACAAAAGAAATGCAAATAACTATTTTGTAGGAAATTGTATCAGCTTTAATTTTGAAAGAAAGTTAAAAATTGATAGGAGTAATTGTTTTCGAAATATAAGCAAAAAACCAAAGTAAAAACTGTTACAGTTACTGAACAAAAATGTAAGTTTTCGAGATATAAGCAAGAAACTGTTACCTTAATTAAGCGCTTGCATATAGGCAAATTTAGTACTATTAGTATTATTATTATTAATGTTATTGTTATTGATATGACGACTAAGAACGACTCTCAAGACTTTGGTGACTTTTATGTCACCTCCTTTTTCTTCTAATAAAGTATTGGACCCAATAAATTAAGTGTATTTTAAATCACAAGACATTTTCTGTTAAAGCACTTTTTTTTTAAATATTAATTATTTTTAAACTTATATCTCGCTTATGGTTAGTCCTATATGAAAAATGCAAATTACTATTTTGTAGGAAATTTTATTTTTTAGTTTTTCAAACATTTTATTTTAAAGCAAGTTTTTGTTAAATATTATTTATATCCAACTCTATAACTCGCTTATGGTTGGTCCTACAAGAAAAATGCAAATAACTATTTTGTAGGAAATTTTATCAGCTATAATTTTGAAAGAAAGATAAAAATTGATAGGAATAATTGTTTTCGAGATATAAGCAAAAAACCAAAGTGAAAACTGTTACAGTTACTAAACAAAAATGTAATTCAGTTTTCAATGTTTGAGACGAAGACGAAAATGCAGCATTTAAAAACGACTCTGAAGACTTCTGTGACTTTTAAGTCACCTCCTTTTTCTTCTAATAATGTATTGGACCCAATAAATTAAGTGTATTTCAAATCACAAGACATTTTCTGTTAAAGCACTTTTTTTTTAAATATTGATTATTTTCAAACTTACATCTCGCTTGTGGTTAGTCTTACATGAAAAATGCAAATAACTATTTTGTAGGAAATTTTATCAGCTTTAGTTTTAGTAAACAGATAAAAATTGATAGGAGTAACTGTTTTCGAGATATAAGCAAGAAACCAAAAAACTGTTACCTTAATAAAGCGCTTGCATATAAGCAAATTTAGTACTATTAGTATTATTATTATTAATGTTATTGTTATTAATATGACGACTAAAAACGACTCTGAAGACTTTGGTGACTTTTATGTCTTCTCCTTTTTCCTATACTAAAGTGTTAGACACAATTAATTTAGTTTAATTTCAGTATTTCAAGCATTTTATTTTAAAGCAAATTTTTGTTAAATATTATTTATATCTATCTCTATAACTCGCTTATGCTTGGTCCTACAAGAAAAATACAAATAACTATTTTGTATGAAATTTTATCAGCTTTAATTTTAGTAAAAAGATAAAAATTGATAGGAGTAACTGTTTTCGAGATATAAGCAAGAAACCAAAAAACTGTTACCTTAATAAAGCGCTTGCATATAAGCAAATTTAGTACTATAAGTATTATTATTATTAATGTTATTGTTATTAATATGACGACTAAAAACGACTCTCAAGACTTTGGTGACTTTTATGTCTTCTCCTTTTTCCTCAACTAAAGTGTTAGTTTTAATTAATTTAGTTTAATTTCGGTTTTTCAAACATTTTATTTTAAAGCAAATTTTTGTTAAAGATTATTTATATCCAACTCTATAACTCGCTTATGTTTGGTCTTACAAAAGAAATGCAAATAACTATTTTGTAGGAAATTTTATCAGCTTTAATTTTGAAAGAAAGATAAAAATTGATAGGAGTAATTGTTTTCGAGATATAAGCAAAAAACCAAAGTAAAAACTGTTACAGTTACTGAACAAAAATGTAAGTTTTCGAGATATAAGCAAGAAACTGTTACCTTAATTAAGCGCTTGCATATAAGCAAATTTAGTACTATTAGTATTATTATTATTATTAATGTTATTGTTATTGATATGACGACTAAGAACGACTCTCAAGACTTTGGTGACTTTTATGTCACCTCCTTTTTCTTCTAATAAAGTATTGGACCCAATAAATTAAGTGTATTTTAAATCACAAGACATTTTCTGTTAAAGCACTTTTTTTTTAAATATTAATTATTTTTAAACTTATATCTCGCTTATGGTTAGTCCTACATGAAAAATGCAAATTACTATTTTGTAGGAAATTTTATTTTTTAGTTTTTCAAACATTTAATTTTAAAGCAAGTTTTTGTTAAATATTATTTATATCCAACTCTATAACTCGCTTATGGTTCGTCCTACAAGAAAAATGTAAATAACTATTTTGTAGGAAATTTTATCAGCTTTAATTTTGAAAGAAAGATAAAAATTGATAGAAATAATAGTTTTCGAGATATAAGAAAAAAACCAAAGTGAAAACAGTTACAGTTACTAAACAAAAATGTAATTCAGTTTTCAATGTTTGAGACGAAGACGAAAATGCAGCATTTAAAAACGACTCTGAAGACTTCTGTGACTTTTAAGTCACCTCCTTTTTCTTCTAATAATGTATTGGACCCAATAAATTAAGTGAATTTTAAATCACATGACATTTTCTGTTAAAGCACTTTTTTTTTAAATATTGATTATTTTCAAACTTACATCTCGCTTGTGGTTAGTCTTACATGAAAAATGCAAATAACTATTTTGTAGGAAATTTTATCAGCTTTAATTTTAGTAAACAGATAAAAATTGATAGGAGTAACTGTTTTCGAGATATAAGCAAGAAACCAAAAAACTGTTACCTTAATAAAGCGCTTGCATATAAGCAAATTTAGTACTATTAGTATTATTATTATTAATGTTATTGTTATTAATATGACGACTAAAAACGACTCTGAAGACTATGGTGACTTTTATGTCTTCTCCTTTTTCCTATACTAAAGTGTTAGACACAATTAATTTAGTTTAATTTCAGTATTTCAAACATTTTATTTTAAAGCAAATTTTTGTTAAATATTATTTATATCTATCTCTATAACTCGCTTATGCTTGGCCCTACAAGAAAAATACAAATAACTATTTTTTAGGAAATTTTATCAGCTTTAATTTTAGTAAAAAGATAAAAATTGATAGGAGTAACTGTTTTCGAGATATAAGCAAAAAACCAATAAGAAAACTGTAACTGTTACTAAACAAAAATGTAATTCAGTTTTCAATGTTTGACACAAAGACGAAAATGCAGCATTTAAAATCGACTCTGAAGACTTCAGTGACTTTTATGTCACCTCCTTTTTCTTCTAATAAAGTATTGGACCCATTAAATTAAGTGTATTTTAAATCACAAGACATTTTCTGTTAAAACACTTTTTTTTTAATATTAATTATTTTCAAACTTATATCTCGCTTATGGTTAGTCCTACATGAAAAATGCAAATTACTATTTTGTAGGAAATTTTATCAGCTTTAATTTTAGTAAAAAGATAAAAATTGATAGGAGTAACTGTTTTCGAGATATAAGCAAGAAACCAAAAAACTGTTACCTTAATTAAGCGCTTGCATATAAGCAAATTTAGTACTAAAAACAACTCTGAAGACTTTGGTGATTTTTATGTCTTCTCCTTTTTCCTCTACTAAAGTGTTAGACCCAATTAATTTAGTTTAATATCGGTTTTTCAAACATTTTATTTTAAAGCAAATTTTTGTTAAAGATTATTTATATCCAACTCTATAACTCGCTTATGGTTGGTCCTACAAAAAAATGGAAATAACTGTTTTGTAGGAAATTTTATCAGTTTTAATTTTGAAAAAAAGGTAAAAATTCATAGGAGTAACTGTTTTCGAGATATAAGCAAGAAACCAAAAAACTGTTACCTTAATAAAGCGCTTGCATATAAGCAAATTTAGTACTATTAGTATTATTATTATTAATGTTATTGTTATTAATATGACGACTAAAAACGACTCTGAAACATTTAGTGACTTTTATGTCTTCTCCTTTTTCCTATACTAAAGTGTTAGACCCAATTAATTTAGTTTAATTTCGGTTTTTCAAACATTTTATTTTAAAGCAAATTTTTGTTAAAGATTATTTATATCCAACTCTATAACTCGCTTATGGTTGGTCTTACAAAAGAAATGCAAATAACTATTTTGTAGGAAATTTTATCAGCTTTAATTTTGAAAGAAAGATAAAAATTGATAGGAGTAACTGTTTTCGAGATATAAGCAAAAAACCAAAGTGAAAACTGTTACAGTTACTGAACAAAAATGTAATTCAGTTTTCAATATTTGAGACGAAGACGAAAATGCAGCATTTAAAAACGACTCTGAAGACTTCAGTGACTTTTATGTCACCTCCTTTTTCTTCTAATAGAGTATTGGTCCCAATAAATTAAGCGTATTTTAAATCACAAGACATTTTCTGTTAAAGCACTTTTTTTTTAAATATTAATTATTTTCAAACTTCTATCTCGCTTATGGTTAGTCCTACATGAAAAATGCAAATAACTATTTTGTAGGAAATTTTATCAGCTTTAATTTTAGTAAAATGATAAAAATTGATAGGAGTAACTGTTTTCGAGATATAATCAAGAAACCAAAAAACTGTTACCTTAATTAAGCGTTTGCATGTAAGCAAATTTAGTATTATTAGTATTATTATTATTAATGTTATTGTTATTAATATGACGATTAAAAACGACTCTGAAGACTTTGGTGACTTTTACGTCTCCTCCTTTTTTCTCTACTAAAGTGTTAGACCCAATTAATTTAGTTTAATTTCGGTTTTTCAAACATTTTATTTTAAAGCAAATTTTTGTTAAAGATTATTTATATCCAACTCTATAACTCGCTTATGGTTGGTCCTACAAAAAAAATGATAAAAACAATTTTGTAGGAAATTTTATCAGCTTTAATTTTGAAGGAAAGATAAAAATTTATAGGAGTAACTGTTTTCGAGATATAAGCAAAAAACCAAAGTGAAAACTGTAACAGTTACTAAACAAAAATGTAATTCAGTTTTCAATGTTTGAGACGAAGACAAAAATGCAGCATTTAAAAACGACTCTGAAGACTTCAGTGACTTTTAAGTCACCTCCTTTTTTTTCTAATAAAGTATTGGACCCAATAAATTAAGTGTATTTTAAATCACAAGACATTTTCTGTTAAAGCACTTTTTTTTTAAATATTGATTATTTTCAAACTTATATCTCGCTTATGGTTAGTCCTACATGAAAAATGCAAATAACTATTTTGTAGGAAATTTTATCAGCTTTAATTTTAGTAAAAAAATAAAAATTGATAAGAGTAACTGTTTTCGAGATATAAGCAAGAAACTGTTACCTTAATTAAGCGCTTGCATATAAGCAAATTTAGTAATATTAGTATTATTATTATTAATGTTATTGTTATTAATTTGACGACTAAAAACTTGAGACGAAAATGCAGCATTTAAAAACGACTCTGAAGACTTCAGTGACTTTTATGTCACCTTTTTTTCTTCTAATAAAGTATTGGACCCAATAAATTAAGTGTATTTTAAATCACAAGACATTCTCTGTTAAAACACTTTTTTTCAATTATTAATTATTTAACTTATATCTCGCTTATGGTTAGTTCTACATGGAAAATGCAAATAACTATTTTGTAGGAAATTTTATCACCTTTAATTTTGGTGAAAAAGTAAAAATTGATTGGAGTAACTGTTTTCGAGATATAAGCAAAAAACAAAAAAACTGTTACCTTAATTAAGCGCTTGCATATAAGCAAATTTAGTACTAGTAGTATTGCTATTATAAATGTTATTGTTATTATTATGACGACTAAAGACAACTCTAAGACTTTTGTGACTTTTATGTCTCCTCCTTTTTCCTCTACTAAAGTGTTAGACTCAATTAATTTAGTTTAATTTCAGTTTTTCAAACATTTTATTTTAAAGCTAATTTTTGTTAAATATTAAAAACTATAAAATGGCTTAGATTGCCTAAAAACACAGATCACACATGATCTTTTGCATAGAAATGAGAAAACGCTCATGTAACACAGAAAATAAGCTCCATTTTTCCTTATTAAAAGTATTATTATTATTATTACTTTTGTTACTATTACTATTATTATTATTATTATTATTATTATTATTATTATTATTATTATTATTATTATTATTATTATTATTATTATTATTATTATTAACCGATTATAACTTTTGTATAGTAAATGTTTTTATACCAGTTTTAAAATGAGTTATTAATTTTAGACAATTTCTTGCCTAAAAACACAGATCACAGATGATCTCTTGCATAGAAATGAGAAAACGCTCATATAACACACAAAATAAGCTTCATTTTTGCTTAGAAAACTAAGCTTACTTTTATTACTATTATTATTATTATTATTATTATTATTATTACTATTATTATTATTATTATTATTATTTATATTATTATTATTATTATTATTATTATTATTATTATTAACTTTTGTATAGTAAATGTTTTTATACCAGTTTTAAAATGAGTTATTAATTTTAGACAATTTCTTGCCTAAAAACACCGATCACAGATGATTTCTTGCATAGAAATGAGAAAACACTCATATAACACACAAAATAAACTTCATTTTTGCTTAGAAAACCTAGCTTACATTTATTACTACTATTATTATTATTTTTATTATTATTATTATTATTTCTATTATTTTTATTATTACTATTATTATTATTATTATTATTATTATTATTAACCGATTATAACTTTTGTATAGTAAATGTTTTTATACCAGTTTTAAAATGAGTTATTAATTTTAGACAATTTCTTGCCTAAAAACACAGATCACAGATGATTTCTTGCATAGAAATGAGAAAACACTCATATAAGACACAAAATAAACTTCATTTTTGCTTAGAAAACCTAGCTTACATTTATTACTACTATTATTATTATTTTTATTATTATTATTATTATTTCTATTATTTTTATTATTACTATTATTATTATTATTATTATTATTATTATTATTAACCGATTATAACTTTTGTATAGTAAATGTTTTTATACCAGTTTTAAAATGAGTTATTAATTTTAGACAATTTCTTGCCTAAAAACACAGATCACAGATGATCTCTTGCATAGAAATGAGAAAACGCTCATATAACACACAAAATAAGCTTCATTTTTGCTTAGAAAACTAAGCTTACTTTTATTACTATTATTATTATTATTATTATTATTATTATTATTATTACTATTATTATTATTATTATTATTATTATTATTATTATTATTATTATTAACTTTTGTATAGTAAATGTTTTTATACCAGTTTTAAAATGAGTTATTAATTTTAGACAATTTCTTGCCTAAAAACACATCACAGATGATTTCTTGCATAGAAATGAGAAAACGCTCATATAACACACAAAATAAGCTTCATTTTTGCTTAGAAAACTAAGCTTACTTTTATTACTATTATTATTTTCATTATTATTATTATTATTATTATTGTTATTGTTATTATTATTATTATTATTATTATTAAAAACTTATATTAAACAGACAGAAAACGTCGTATTCTGACACATAAAAACGAATTACGTTATAGACTTGACGAGAACGGCGTATCTCGGACTCTTATAGGACTCTTATAGGGTCAAAAAGTATCAGTTTGGATTAAAACAAATTATTTTTGTTGACTCTCAGTCTGAATTGTTCATCAGTTCAAACAAAAACGGCTTATTTTAGACGATCTTTTGCTTTGAACAAGAAAACTTACATCGAATATACTAAAAACGTATTAATCTGGCATAAAAGAGCAATTTATGTATCACTTTGGATAAAGGCAGCTAATCCTTTTCGTTTCATTGCCTAAAATAGACAAAATTGTTAAAAAATCTAACAAAAACGCTGTATTTTAGCACAAAATACTAATTACATTATAGTTTCGACGAGAATACCTTATTTGGAATGATTCTATGCTTCCAAACGAGTAAATTTTTATTAAACAGATGCCAAACATCATGTTTTGTCCTATAAAGACATTTTATATTGCAGTTTGTACGTTTTTATCTTTTTAATGTAAGTTTTCGTGTTCAAAACAAAGGATCGTCTAAAATAAGCAGTTTTTGTTCAGACTGAAACGTAATTCGAATTTCTGTGCCTGAATAAGGGGTTTTCAGTTTCTT
This sequence comes from Tribolium castaneum, assembly GCF_031307605.1. Classification (NCBI taxonomy): domain Eukaryota; kingdom Metazoa; phylum Arthropoda; class Insecta; order Coleoptera; family Tenebrionidae; genus Tribolium; species Tribolium castaneum. The sequence goes on from NW_026986755.1 coordinate 23,979, forward strand.
TGATGTAAGGTTTCTTGTTTGTAACAATGAATTAACAAAAATATTTGGTTTTTATCCAAACTGTGGCATGAATCAGCTTTAAGACTATAACGCAAATCTTTTGTTTTGTGCTAAAATAAGACGTTTTTAGTCAGTTTGATATAAGTTTTCTTGTTGAAAGCAAAATATTGTCGAAAATCAACCGTTTTTGTCTAAACTGATACAAAATTCGGTGGTTTGTGTCCGAATACAAAGTTTTCAGATTCTTTAATGTTAGGTTTGCTGCTTCTAACAAAGAATCAACGAAAATATTTTGTGAAATTTTATCAGCTTTAATTTTGAAAGAAAGATAAAAATTGATAGGAGTAATTGTTTTCGAGATATAAGCAAAAAACCAAAGTAAAAACTGTTACAGTTACTAAACAAAAATGTAATTCAGTTTTCAATGTTTGAGACGAAGACGAAAATGCAGCATTTAAAAACGACTCTGAAGACTTCAGTGACATTTAAGTCACCTCCTTTTTCTTCTAATAATGTATTGGACCCAATAAATTAAGTGGATTTTAAATCACAAGACATTTTCTGTTAAAGCACTTTTTTTTTTAAATTTTAATTATTTTCAAACTTATATCTCGCTTATGGTTAGTCCTACATAAAAAATGCAAATAACTATTTTGTAGGAAATTTTATCAGCTTTAATTTTAGTAAACAGATAAAAATTGATAGGAGTAACTGTTTTCGAGATATAAGCAAGAAACCAAAAAACTGTTACCTTAATAAAGCGCTTACATGTAAGCAAATTTAGTACTATTAGTATTATTATTATTAATGTTATTGTTATTAATATGACGACTAAAAACGACTCTGAAGACTTTGGTGACTTTTATGTCTTCTCCTTTTTCCTATACTAAAGTGTTAGACACAATTAATTTAGTTTAATTTCAGTATTTCAAACATTTTATTTTAAAGCAAATTTTTGTTAAATATTATTTATATCTATCTCTATAACTCGCTTATGCTTGGTCCTACAAGAAAAATACAAATAACTATTTTGTAGGAAATTTTATCAGCTTTAATTTTAGTAAAAAGATAAAAATTGATAGGAGTAACTGTTTTCGAGATATAAGCAAGAAACCAAAAAACTGTTACCTTAATAAAGCGCTTGCATATAAGCAAATTTAGTACTATTAGTATTATTATTATTAATGTTATTGTTATTAATATGACGACTAAAAACGACTCTGAAGACTTTGGTGAATTTTATGTCTTCTCCTTTTTCCTATACTAAAGTGTTAGACACAATTAATTTAGTTTAATTTCAGTATTTCAAACATTTTATTTTAAAGCAAATTTTTGTTAAATATTATTTATATCTATCTCTATAACTCGCTTATGCTTGGTTCTACAAGAAAAATACAAATAACTATTTTGTAGGAAATTTTATCAGCTTTAATTTTAGTAAAAAGATAAAAATTGATAGGAGTAACTGTTTTCGAGATATAAGGAAGAAACAAAAAACTGTTACCTTAATAAAGCGCTTGCATATAAGCAAATTTAGTACTATTAGTATTATTGTTATTAATGTTATTGTTATTAATATGACGACTAAAAACGACTCTGAAGACTTTAGTGACCTTTATGTCTTCTCCTTTTTCCTCTACTAAAGTGTTAGACACAATTAATTTAGTTTAATTTTAGTTTTTCAAACATTTTATTTTAAAGCAAATTTTTGTTAAAGATTATTTATATCCAACTCTATAACTCGCTTATGGTTGGTCCTACAAAAAAATGCAAATAACTATTTTGTAGGAAATGTTATCAGCTTTAATTTTGAAAAAAGATAAAAATTGAAAGGAGTAACTGTTTTCGAGATATAAGCAAGAAACCAAAAAACTATTACCTTAATTCAGCGTTTGCATATAAGCAAATTTAGTACTATTAGTTTTATTATTATTAATGTTATTGTTATTAATATGACGACTAAAGACGATTCTGAAACCTTTAGGGACTTTTATGTCTTCTCCTTTTTCCTCCACTAAAGTTTTAGGCACAATTAATTTTGTTTAATTTCAGTTTTTCAAACATTTTATTTTAAAGCAAATTTTTGTTAGATATTATTTATATCCCTCTCTATAACTCGCTTATGCTTGTTCCTACAAGAAAAATGCAAATAATTACTTTGTTGGAAATTTTATCAGCTTTAATTTTGAAAGAAAGATAAAATTTGATAGGTGTAACTGTTTTCGAGAAATAAGCAAAAAACCAATAAGAAAACTGTAAC
>NW_026986756.1:0-22623 GCF_031307605.1 Tribolium castaneum
AGGTAACAGTGTTTTGGTTTCTTGCTTATATCTCAAAAACAGTTACTCCTATCAATTTTTATCTTTTTACTAAAATTCAAGCTGATAAAATTTCCTACAAAATAGTTATTTGCATTTTTCATGTAGGACTAACCATAAGCGAGATATATGATTGAAAATAATTAATATTTAAAAAAAAAGTGCTTTAACAGAAAATGTCTTGTGATTTAAAATACACTTAATTTATTGGGTCCAATACTTTATTAGAAGAAAAAGGAAGTGACATAAAAGTCACTGAAGTCTTCAGAGTCGTTTTTAAATGCTGCAGTTTCGTCTTCGTCTCAAACATTGAAAACTGAATTATATTTTTGTTCTGAAACGGTAACAGTTTTTACTTTGGTTTTTTGCTTATATCTCGAAAACAGTTACTCCTATCAATTTTTATCTTTCTTTCAAAATTAAAGCTGATAACATTTCCTACAAAATAGTTATTTGCATTTTTCTTGTAAGACCAACCATAAGCGAGTTATAAAGTTGGATATAAATAATATTTAACAAAAACTTGCTTAAAAATAAAATGTTTGAAATACTGAAATTAAACTAAATTAATTGTGTCTAACACTTTAGTAGAGAAAAAAGAAAAAGACATAAAAGTCACCAAAGTCTTCAGAATCGTTTTTAGTCGTCATATTAATAACAATAACATTAATAATAATAATACTAATAGTACTAAATCTGCTTATATGCAAGCGCTTTATTAAGGTAACAGTTTTTTGGTTTCTTGCTTATATCTCGAAAACAGTTACTCCTATGAATTTTTATCTTTCTGTCAAAATTAAAGCTGATAAAATTTCCTACAAAATAGTTATTTGCATTTTTCTTGTAGGACCAACCATAAGCGAGTTATAGAGTTGGATATAAATAATATTTAACAAAAATTTGCTTTAAAATAAAATGTTTGAAAAACTGAAATTAAACTAATTTAATTGTGTCTAACACTTTCGTAGAGGAAAAAGAAGAAGACATAAAAGTCACTAAAGGTTTCAAAGTTGTCTTTAATCGTCATATTAATAACAATAACATTAATAATAATAATACTAATAGTACTAAATTTGCTTATATGCAAACGCTTAATTAAGGTAACAGTGTTTTGGTTTCTTGCTCATATCTCGAAAACAGTTACTCCTATCAATTTTTATCTTTTTACTAAAATTCAAGCTGATAAAATTTCCTACAAAATAGTTATTTGCATTTTTTATGTAGGACTAACCATAAGCGAGATATAAGATTGAAAATAATTAATATTTAAAAAAGAAGTGCTTTAACAGAAAATGTCTTGTGATTTAAAATACACTTAATTTATTAGGTCTAATACTTTATTAAAAAAAAAAGGGGGTGACATATAAGTCGCTGAAGTCTTCAGAGTCGATTTCAAATGCTGCATTTTCGTCTTCGTCTCAAACATTGAAAACTGAATTTCATTTTTGTTCTGAAACGGTAACAGTTTTTACTTTGGTTTTTTGCTTATATCTCGAAAACAGTTACTCCTATCAATTTTTATCTTTCTTTTAAAATTAAAGCTGATAACATTTCCTACAAAATAGTTATTTGCATTTTTCTTGTAAGACCAACCATAAGCGAGTTATAAAGTTGGATATAAATAATATTTAACAAAAACTTGCTTAAAAATAAAATGTTTGAAATACTGAAATTAAACTAAATTAATTGTGTCTAACACTTTAGTAGAGAAAAAAGAAAAAGACATAAAAGTCACCAAAGTCTTCAGAATCGTTTTAAGTCGTCATATTAATAACAATAACATTAATAATAATAATACTAATAGTACTAAATCTGCTTATATGCAAGCGCTTTATTAAGGTAACAGTTTTTTGGTTTCTTGCTTATATCTCGAAAACAGTTACTCCTATGAATTTTTGTCTTTCTTTCAAAATTAAAGCTGATAAAATATTCTACAAAATAGTTATTTGCATTTTTCTTGTAGGACCAACCATAAGCGAGTTATAGAGTTGGACATAAATAATATTTAACAAAAATTTGCTTTAAAATAAAATGTTTGAAAAACGAAAATTAAACTAATTTAACTGTGTCTAACACTTTAGTAGAGAAAAAAGGAAAAGACATAAAAGTCACTAAAGGTTTCAGAGTTGTCTATAGTTGTCATATTAATAACAATAACATTAATAATAATAATACTAATAGTACTAAATTTGCTTATATGCAAACGCTTAATTAAGGTAACAGTTTTTTGGTTTCTTGCTTATATCTCGAAAACAGTTACTCCTATCAATTTTTATCTTTTTACTAAAATTCAAGCTGATAAAATTTCCTACAAAATAGTTATTTGCATTTTTCATGTAGGACTAACCATAAGCGAGATATATGATTGAAAATAATTAATATTTAAAAAAAAAGTGCTTTAACAGAAAATGTCTTGTGATTTAAAATACACTTAATTTATTGGGTCCAATACTTTATTAGAAGAAAAAGAAAGTGACATAAAAGTCACTGAAGTCTTCAGAGTCGTTTTTAAATGCTGCAGTTTCGTCTTCGTCTCAAACATTGAAAACCGAATTACATTTTTGTTCAGTAACAGTCACAGTTTTCTTATTGGTTTTTTGCTTATATCTCGAAAACAGTTACTCCTATCAATTTTTATCTTTCTTTCAAAATTAAAGCTGATAAAATTTCCTACAAAATAGTTATTTGCATTTTTCTTGTAGGACCAACCATAAGCGAGTTATAGAGTTGGATATAAATAATATTTAACAAAAATTTGCTTTAAAATAAAATGTTTGAAAAACTGAAATTAAACTAATTTAATTGTGTCTAACACTTTAGTAGAGGAAAAAGAAGAAGACGTAAAAGTCACTAAAGGTTTCAAAGTTGTCTTTAATCGTCATATTAATAACAATAACATTAATAATAATAATACTAATAGTACTAAATTTGCTTATATGCAAACGCTTAATTAAAGTAACAGTGTTTTGGTTTCTTGCTCATATCTCGAAAACAGTTACTCCTATAAATTTTTATTTTTTAACTAAAATTCAAGCTGATAAAATTTCCTACAAAATAGTTATTTGCATTTTTTATGTAGGACTAACCATAAGCGAGATATAAGATTGAAAATAATTAATATTTAAAAAAGAAGTGCTTTAACAGAAAATGTCTTGTAATTTAAAATACACTTAATTTATTAGGTCCAATACACTACAAAAAAAGGGGGTGACATATAAGTCACTGAAGTCTTCAGGGTCGATTTTAAATGCTGCATTTTCGTCTTCGTCTCAAACATTGAAAACTGAATTACATTTTTGTTCTGAAACGGTAACAGTTTTTACTTTGGTTTTTTGCTTATATCTCGAAAACAGTTACTCCTATCAATTTTTATCTTTTTTTCAAAATTAAAGCTGATAACATTTCCTACAAAATAGTTATTTGCATTTTTCTTGTAGGACCAACCATAAGCGAGTATAGAGTTGGATATAAATAATATTTAACAAAAATTTGCTTTAAAATAAAATGTTTGAAAAACTGAAATTAAACTAAATTAATTGTGTCTAACACTTTAGTAGAGAAAAAAGAAAAAGACATAAAAGTCACCAAAGTCTTCAGAATCGTTTTTAGTCGTCATATTAATAACAATAACATTAATAATAATAATACTAATAGTACTAAATCTGCTTATATGCAAGCGCTTTATTAAGGTAACAGTTTTTTGGTTTCTTGCTTATATCTCGAAAACAGTTACTCCTATGAATTTTTGTCTCTCTTTCAAAATTAAAGCTGATAAAATATTCTACAAAATAGTTATTTGCATTTTTCTTGTAGGACCAACCATAAGCGAGTATAGAGTTGGATATAAATAATATTTAACAAAAATTTGCTTTAAAATAAAATGTTTGAAAAACTGAAATTAAACTAATTTAACTGTGTCTAACATTTTAGTAGAGAAAAAAGGAAAAGACATAAAAGTCACTAAAGGTTTCAGAGTTGTCTTTAGTTGTCATATTAATAACAATAACATTAATAATAATAATACTAATAGTACTAAATTTGCTTATATGCAAACGCTTAATTAAGGTAACAGTGTTTTGGTTTCTTGCTTATATCTCGAAAACAGTTACTCCTATCAATTTTTATCTTTTTACTAAAATTCAAGCTGATAAAATTTCCTACAAAATAGTTATTTGCATTTTTCATGTAGGACTAACCATAAGCGAGATATATGATTGAAAATAATTAATATTTAAAAAAAAAGTGCTTTAACAGAAAATGTCTTGTGATTTAAAATACACTTAATTTATTGGGTCCAATACTTTATTAGAAGAAAAAGGAAGTGACATAAAAATCACTGAAGTCTTCAGAGTCGTTTTTAAATGCTGCAGTTTCGTCTTCGTCTCAAACATTGAAAACCGAATTACATTTTTGTTCAGTAACAGTCACAGTTTTCTTATTGGTTTTTTGCTTATATCTCGAAAACAGTTACTCCTATCAATTTTTATCTTTTTTTCAAAATTAAAGCTGATAAAATTTCCTACAAAATAGTTAATTGCATTTTTCTTGTAGGACCAACCATAAGCGAGTTATAGAGTTGGATATAAATAATATTTAACAAAAATTTGCTTTAAAATAAAATGTTTGAAAAACTAAAATTAAACTAATTTAATTGTGTCTAACACTTTAGTAGAGGAAAAAGAAGAAGACAAGAAAGACAAAAATTCATAGGAGTAACTGTTTTCGAGATATAAGCAAGAAACCAAAAAACTGTTACCTTAATAAAGCGCTTGCATATAAGCAGATTTAGTACTATTAGTATTATTATTATTAATGTTATTGTTATTAATATGACGACTAAAAACGATTCTGAAGACTTTGGTGACTTTTATGTCTTTTTCTTTTTTCTCTACTAAAGTGTTAGACACAATTAATTTAGTTTAATTTCAGTATTTCAAACATTTTATTTTTAAGCAAGTTTTTGTTAAATATTATTTATATCCAACTTTATAACTCGCTTATGGTTGGTCCTACAAGAAAAATGCAAATAACTATTTTGTAGGAAATGTTATCAGCTTTAATTTTGAAAGAAAGATAAAAATTGATAGGAGTAACTGTTTTCGAGATATAAGCAAAAAACCAAAGTAAAAACTGTTACCGTTTCAGAACAAAAATATAATTCAGTTTTCAATGTTTGAGACGAAGACGAAAATGCAGCATTTAAAATCGATTTTGAAGACTTCAGTGACTTATATGTCACCCCCTTTTTTTCTAATAAAGTATTGGACCTAATAAATTAAGTGTATTTTAAATCACAAGACATTTTTTGTTAAAGCACTTCGTTTTTAAATATTAATTTTTTTCAATCTTATATCTCGCTTATGGTTAGTCCTACATAAAAAATGCAAATAATTATTTTGTAGGAAATTTTATCAGCTTGAATTTTAGTAAAAAGATAAAAGTTGATAGGAGTAACTGTTTTCGAGATATGAGCAAGAAACCAAAACACTGTTACCTTAATTAAGCGTTTGCATATAAGCAAATTTAGTACTATTAGTATTATTATTATTAATGTTATTGTTATTAATATGACGATTAAAGACAACTTTGAAACCTTTAGTGACTTTTATGTCTTCTTCTTTTTCCTCTACTAAAGTGTTAGACACAATTAAATTAGTTTAATTTCCGTTTTTCAAACATTTTATTTTAAAGCAAATTTTTGTTAAATATTATTTATATCCAACTCTATAACTCGCTTATGGTTGGTCCTACAAGAAAAATGCAAATAACTATTTTGTAGGAAATTTTATCAGCTTTAATTTTGACAGAAAGATAAAAATTGATAGGAGTAACTGTTTTCGAGATATAAGCAAAAAACCAATAAGAAAACTGTGACTGTTACTGAACAAAAATGTAATTCAGTTTTCAATGTTTGAGACGAAGACGAAACTGCAGCATTTAAAAACGACTCTGAAGACTTCAGTGACTTTTATGTCACTTCCTTTTTCTTCTAATAAAGTATTGGACCCAATAAATTAAGTGTATTTTAAATCACAAGACATTTTCTGTTAAAGCACTTTTTTTTTAAATATTAATTATTTTCAATCATATATCTCGCTTATGGTTAGTCCTACATGAAAAATGCAAATAACTATTTTATAGGAAATTTTATCAGCTTGAATTTTAGTAAAAAGATAAAAATTGATAGGAGTAACTGTTTTCGAGATATAAGCAAGAAACCAAAACACTGTTACCTTAATTAAGCGTTTGCATATAAGCAAATTTAGTACTATTAGTATTATTATTATTAATGTTATTGTTATTAATATGACAACTAAAGACAACTCTGAAACCTTTAGTGACTTTTATGTCTTTTCCTTTTTCCTCTACTAATGTGTTAGACACAATTAAATTAGTTTAATTTCCGTTTTTCAAACATTTTATTTTAAAGCAAATTTTTGTTAAATATTATTTATATCCAACTCTATAACTCGCTTATGGTTGGTCCTACAAGAAAAATGCAAATAACTATTTTGTAGAATATTTTATCAGCTTTGATTTTGAAAGAAAGACAAAAATTCATAGGAGTAACTGTTTTCGAGATATAAGCAAGAAACCAAAAAACTGTTACCTTAATAAAGCGCTTGCATATAAGCAGATTTAGTACTATTAGTATTATTATTATTAATGTTATTGTTATTAATATGACGACTAAAAACGATTCTGAAGACTTTGGTGACTTTTATGTCTTTTTCTTTTTTCTCTACTAAAGTGTTAGACACAATTAATTTAGTTTAATTTCAGTATTTCAAACATTTTATTTTTAAGCAAGTTTTTGTTAAATATTATTTATATCCAACTTTATAACTCGCTTATGGTTGGTCCTACAAGAAAAATGCAAATAACTATTTTGTAGGAAATGTTATCAGCTTTAATTTTGAAAGAAAGATAAAAATTGATAGGAGTAACTGTTTTCGAGATATAAGCAAAAAACCAAAGTAAAAACTGTTACCGTTTCAGAACAAAAATATAATTCAGTTTTCAATGTTTGAGACGAAGACGAAACTGCAGCATTTAAAAACGACTCTGAAGACTTCAGTGACTTTTATGTCACTTCCTTTTTCTTCTAATAAAGTATTGGACCCAATAAATTAAGTGTATTTTAAATCACAAGACATTTTCTGTTAAAGCACTTTTTTTTTAAATATTAATTATTTTCAATCATATATCTCGCTTATGGTTAGTCCTACATGAAAAATGCAAATAACTATTTTATAGAAAATTTTATCAGCTTGAATTTTAGTAAAAAAATAAAAATTGATAGGAGTAACTGTTTTCGAGATATAAGCAAGAAACCAAAACACTGTTACCTTAATTAAGCGTTTGCATATAAGCAAATTTAGAACTATTAGTATTATTATTATTAATGTTATTGTTATTAATATGACAACTAAAGACAACTCTGAAACCTTTAGTGACTTTTATGTCTTTTCGTTTTTTCTCTACTAAAGTGTTAGACACAGTATATGACAACTAAAGACAACTCTGAAACCTTTAGTGACTTTTATGTCTTTTCGTTTTTTCTCTACTAAAGTGTTAGACACAGTAATCTTGTGATTTAAAATACACTTAATTTAATGGGTCCAATACTTTATTAGAAGAAAAAGGAGGTGACATAAAAGTCACTGAAGTCTTCAGAGTCGTTTTTAAATGCTGCATTTTCGTCTTAGTCTCAAATATTGAAAACTGAATTACATTTTTGTTCAGTAACAGTTACTGTTTTCTTATTGGTTTTTTGCTTATATCTCGAAACCAGTTACTCCTATCAATTTTTACCTTTTTTTCAAAATTAAAGCTGATAAAATTTCCTACAAAATAGTTAATTGCATTTTTTTTGTAAGACCAACCATAAGCGAGTTATAGAGACGACTAAAAACGACTCTCAAGACTTTGGTGACTTTTATGTTTTCTCCTTTTTTCTATACTAAAGTGTTAGACTCAATTTATTTAGTTTAATTTCGGTTTTTCAAACATTTTATTTTAAAGCAAATTTTTGTTAATGATTATTTATATCCAACACTATAACTCGCTTATGGTTGGTCTTACAAAAAAAATGCAAATAACTATTTTGTAGCAAATTTTATCAGCTTTAATTTTGAAAGAAAGATAAAAATTGATAAGAGTAATTGTTTTCGAGATATAAGCAAAAAACCAAAGTGAAAACTGTTACAGTTACTGAACAAAAATGTAATTCAGTTTTCAATGTTTGAGACGAAGACGAAAATGCAGCATTTAAAAACGACTCTTAAAACTTCAGTGACTTCTATGTCTCCTCCCTTTTCTTCTAATAAAGTATTGGACCCAATAAATTAAGTGTATTATAAATCACAAGACATTTTCTGTCAAACACTTTTTTTTTAAATATTAATTATTTTCAAACTTATATCTCGCTTATGGTTAGTCCTACATAAAAAATGCAAATAACTATTTTGTAGGAAATTTTATCAGCTTTAATTTTTGTAAAAAGATAAAAATTGATAGGAGTAACTGTTTTCGAGATATAAGCAAGAAACCAAAACACTGTTACCTTAATTAAGCGTTTGCATATAAGCAAATTTAGTACTATTAGTATTATTATCATTAATGTTATTGTTATTAATATGACGACTAAAGACGACTCTGAAACCTTTAGTGACTTTTGTCTTTTTCTTTTTCCTCTACTAAAGTGTTAGACACAATTAAATTAGTTAAATTTCAGTTTTTCAAACATTTTATTTTAAAGCAAATTTTTGTTGAAGATTATTTATATCCAACTCTATAACTCGCTTATGGTTGGTCCTACATGAAAAATGCAAATACCGATTTTGTAGGAAATTTTATCAGCTTTAATTTTGAGGTAAAGATAAAAATTGATAGGAGTAACAGTTTTTGAGATATAAGCAAAAAACCAATATGAAAACTGTAACTGTTACTGAACAAAAATGTAATTCAGTTTTCAATGTTTGAGACGAAGACGAAAATGCAGCATTTAAAATCGACTCTGAAGACTTCAGTGACTTTTATGTCACCTCCTTTTTCTTCTAATAAACTATTGGACCCAATAAATTAAGTGTATTTTAAATCCGAAGACATTTTCTGTTAAAACACTTTTTTTTTAAATATTAATTATTTTCAAACTTATATCTCGCTTATGGTTAGTCCTACATGAAAAATGCAAATTACTATTTTGTAGGAAATTTTATCATCTTTAATTTTAGTAAAAAGATAAAAATTGATAGAAGTAACTGCTTTTGAGATATAAGCAAGAAACCAAAAAACTGTTACCTTAATTAAGCGCTTGCATATAAGCAAATTTAGTACTAAAAACAACTCTGAAGACTTTGGTGACTTTATGTCTTCTCCTTTTTCCTCTACTAAAGTGTTAGACCCAATTAATTTAGTTTAATATCGGTTTTTCAAACATTTTATTTTAAAGCAAATTTTTGTTAAAGATTATTTATATCCAACTCTATAACTCGCTTATGGTTGGTTCTACAAGAAAAATGCAAATAACGATTTTGTAGGAAATTTTATCAGCTTTAATTTTGAAAGAAAGATAAAAATTGATAGGAGTAACAGTTTTTGAGATATAAGCAAAAAACCAATAAGAAAACTGTAACTGTTACTGAACAAAAATGTAATTCAGTTTTCAATGTTTGAGACGAAGACGAAAATGAAGCATTTAAAATCGACTCTGAAGACTTCAGTGACTTTTATGTCACTTCCTTTTTCTTCTAATAAAGTATTGGACCCAATAAATTAAGTGTATTTTAAATCACAAGACATTTTCTGTTAAAGCACTTTTTTTTAAATATTAGTTATTTTCAAACTTATATCTCGCTTATGGTTAGTCCTACATAAAAAATGCAAATTACTATTTTGGAGGAAATTTTATCAGCTTTAATTTTAGTAAAAAGATAAAAATTGATAGGAGTAACTGTTTTCGAGATATAAGCAAGAAACCAAAAAACTGTTAACTTAATTAAGCGTTTGCATATAAGCAAATTTAGTACTATTAGTATTATTATTATTAATGTTATTGTTATTAATATGACGATTAAAGACGACTCTGAAACCTTTAGTGACTTTTATGTCTTCATCTTTTTCCTCTACTAAAGTATTAGACACAATTAATTTAGTTTAATTTCAGTATTTCAAACATTTTTTTATTTTTATTATTTATTATTTATATCCAACTCTATAACTCGCTTATGGTTGGTCCTACAAGAAAAATGCAAATAACTATTTTGTAGGAAGCTTTATCAGCTTTAATTTTAAAAGAAAGATAAAAATTGATAGGAGTAACTGTTTTCGAGATATAAGCAAAAAACCACTAAGAAAACTGTAACAGTTACTGAACAAAAATGTAATTCAGTTTTCAATGTTTGAGAGGAAGACGAAAATGCAGCATTTACAAACGACTCTAAAGACTTCAGTGACCTTTCTGTCACCTCTTTTTTCTTCTAATAAAGTATTGGACCCAATAAATTAAGTGTATTTTAAATCACAAAACATTTTCTGTTGAAGCACTTTTTTTTAAATTTTAATTATTTTCAAACTTATATCTCGCTTATGGTTAGTCCTACATTAAAAATGCAATTAACTATTTTGTAGGAAATTTTATCAGCTTTAATTTTAGTAAAAAGATAAAAATTGATAGGAGTAACTGTTTTCGAGATATAAGCAAGAAACCAAAAAATTGTTACCTGAATTAAGCGTTTGCATGTAAGCAAATTTAGTACTATTAGTATTATGATTATTAATGTTATTGTTATTAATATGAAGACTAAAAACGACTCTCAAGACTTTGGTGACTTTTATGTTTTCTCCTTTTTCCTCTACTAAAGTGTTAGACTCAATTAATTTAGTTTAATTTCGGTTTTTCAAACATTTTATTTTAAAGCAAATTTTTGTTAAAGATTATTTATATCCAACTCTATAACTCGCTTATGGTTGGTCTTACAAAAGAAATGCAAATAATTATTTTGAAGGAAATTTTATCAGCTTTAATTTTGAAAGAACGATAAAAATTGATAGGAGTAATTGTTTTCGAGATATTAGCAAAAAACCAAAGTGAAAACTGTTACAGTTACTGAACAAAAATGTAATTCAGTTTTCAATGTTTGAGACGAAGACGAAAACGCAGCATTTAAAAACGACTCTGAAGACTTCAGTGACTTTTATGTCACCTCCTTTTTTTTCTAATAAAGTATTGGACCCAATAAATTAAGTGTATTTTGAATCACAAGACATTTTCTGTTAAAGCACTTTTTTTTTAAATAATAATTATTTTCAAACTTATATCTCGCTTATGGTTAGTTCTACATAAAAAATGCAAATAACTATTTTGTAGGAAATTTTATCAGCTTAAATTTTAGTAAAAAGATAAAAATTGATAGGAGTAACTGTTTTCGAGATATAAGCAAAAAACCAATAAGAAAACTGTAACTGTTACTGAACAAAAATGTAATTCAGTTTTCAATGTTTGAGGCGAAGACGAAAATGTAGCATTTAAAATCGACTCTGAAGACTTCAGTGACTTTTATGTCACTTCCTTTTTCTCCTAATAAAGTATTGGACCCAATAAATTAAGTGTATTTTGAATCACAAGACATTTTCTGTTAAAGCACTTTTTTTTTAAATAATAATTATTTTCAAACTTATATCTCGCTTATGGTTAGTTCTACATAAAAAATGCAAATAACTATTTTGTAGGAAATTTTATCAGCTTAAATTTTAGTAAAAAGATAAAAATTGATAGGAGTAACTGTTTTCGAGATATAAGCAAGAAACTGTTACCTTAATTAAGCGCTTGCATATAAGCAAATTTAGTAATATTAGTATTATTATTATTAATGTTATTGTTATTAATATGACGACTAAAAACGACTCTCAAGACTTTGGTGACTTTTATGTCTTTTCCTTTTTTCTCTACTAAAGTGTTAGTCTTAATTAATTTAGTTTAATTTCGGATTTTCAAACATTTTATTTTAAAGCAAATTTTTGTTAAAGGTAATTTATATCCAACTCTATAACTCGCTTATGGTTGGTTCTACAAAAAAAATGCGAATAACTATTTTGTAGAAAATTTTATCAGCTTTAATTTTGAAAGAAAGTTAAAAATTGATAGGAGTAACTGTTTTCGAGATATAAGCAAAAAACCAATAAGAAAACTGTAACTGTTACTGAACAAAAATGTAATTCAGTTTTCAATGTTTGAGACAAAGACAAAAATGCAGCATTTAAAATCGACTCGGAAGACTTCAGTGACTTTTATGTCTCCTCCTTTTTCTTCTAATAAAGTATTGGACCCATTAAATTAAGTGTATTTTAAATCACAAGACATTTTCTGTCAAAGCACTTTTTTTTAAATATTAATTATTTTCAAACTTATATCCCGCTTATGGTTAGTCCTACATAAAAAATGCAAACAACTATTTTGTAGGAAATTTTATCAGCCTTAATTTTTGTAAAAAGATAAAAATTGATAGGAGTAACTGTTTTCGAGATATAAGCAAGAAACTGTTGCCTTAATTAAGCGCTTGCATATAAGCAAATTTAGTAATATTAGTATTATTATTATTAATGTTATTGTTATTAATATGACGACTAAAAACGACTCTCAAGACTTTGGTGACTTTTATGTCTTCTCCTTTTTCCTCTACTAATGTGTTAGTCTTAATTAATTTAGTTTAATTTCGGATTTTCAAACATTTTATTTTAAAGCAAATTTTTGTTAAATATTATTTATATCCAACTCCATAACTCGTTTATGCTTGGTCCTACAAGATAAATGTAAATAACTATTTTGTTGGAAATTTTATCAGCTTTAATTTTGGAAAAAAGATAAAATTTGATAGGAGTAACTGTTTTCGAGATATAAGCAAAAAACCAATAAGAAAACTGTAACTGTTACTGAACAAAAATGTAATTCAGTTTTCAATGTTTGAGGCGAAGACGAAAATGTAGCATTTAAAAACGACTCTGAAGACTTCAGTGACTTTTATGTCACCTCCTTTTTCTTCTAATAAAGTATTGGACCCAATAAATTAAGTGTATTTTAAATCACAAGACATTTTCTGTTAAAGCACTTTTTTTTTAAATATTAATTATTTTCAAACTTATATCTCGCTTATGGTTAGTCCTACATGAAAAATGCAAATAAACATTTTGTAGGAAATTTTATCAGCTTAAATTTTAGTAAAAAGATAAAAATTGATAGGAGTAACTGTTTTCGAGATATAAGCATGAAACTGTTACCTTAATTAAGCGCTTGCATATAAGCAAATTTAGTAATATTAGTATTATTATTATTAATGTTATTGTTATTAATATGACGACTAAAAACGACTCTCAAGACTTTGGTGACTTTTATGTCTTCTCCTTTTTCCTCTACTAAAGTGTTAGTCTTAATTAATTTAGTTTAATTTCGGTTTTTCAAACATTTTATTTTAAAGCAAATTTTTGTTAAAGATTATTTATATCCAACTCTATAACTCGCTTATGGTTGGTCCTACAAAAAAAATGCGAATAACTATTTTGTAGAAAATTTTATCAGCTTTAATTTTGAAAGAAAGATAAAAATTGATAGGAGTAACTGTTTTCGAGATATAAGCAAAAAACCAATAAGAAAACTGTAACTGTTACTGAACAAAAATATAATTCAGTTTTCAATGTTTGAGACAAAGACGAAAATGCAGCATTTAAAATTGACTCTGAAGACTTCAGTGACCTTTCTGTCACCTCCTTTTTCTTCTAATAAAGTATTGGACATAATAAATTAAGTGTATTTTAAATCACAAGACATTTTCTGTTAAAGCACATTTTTTTTTAAATATTAATTATTTTCAAACTTCTATCTCGCTTATGGTTAGTCCTACATGAAAAATGCAAATAACTATTTTGTAGGAAATTTTATCAGCTTTAATTTTAGTGAAAAGATAAAAATTGATAGAAGTAACTGTTTTCGAGATATAAGCAAGAAACCAAAAAACTGTTACCTTAATTAAGGGCTTGCATATAAGCAAATTTAGTACTAAAAACAACTCTGAAGACTTTGGTGACTTTTATGTCACCTCCTTTTTCTTCTAATAAAGTATTGAACCCATTAAATTAAGTGTATTTTAAATCACAAGACATTTTCTGTTAAAGCACTTTTTTTTAAATATTAATTATTTTCAAACTTATATTTCGCTTATGGTTAGTTCTACATAAAAAATGCAAATAACTATTTTGTAGGAAATTTTATCAGCTTTAATTTTAGTAAAAAGATAAAAATTGATAGGAGTAACTGTTTTCGAGATATAAGCATGAAACTGTTACCTTAATTAAGCGCTTGCATATAAGCAAATTTAGTAATATTAGTATTATTATTATTAATGTTATTGTTATTAATATGACGACTAAAAACGACTCTCAAGACTTTGGTGACATTTATGTCTTCTCCTTTTTCCTCTACTAAAGTGTTAGTCTATTATTATTATTATTATTATTATTATTATTATTATTATTATTATTATTATTATTATTAGTTTTATTATTATTATTATTTTTATTATTATTATTATTATTATTAACTTTTGTATAGTAAATGTTTTTATACCAGTTTTAAAATGAGTTATTAATTTTATTCAATTTCTTGCCTAAAAACACAGATCACAGATGATCTCTTGCATAGAAATGAGAAAACGCTCATATAACACACAAAATAAGCTCCATTTTTCCTTATTATTGATATTATTATTATTATTATTATTATTATTATTATTATTATTATTAACTTATTAATTTTAGCCAATTTCTTGCCTTAAAACTATCAAATGGCTTAGATTGCCTAAAAACACAGATCACACATGATCTTTTGCATAGAAATGAGAAAAGCTCATATAACACAAATTAAGCTTCATTTTTGCTTAGAAAACTAAGCTTACTTTTATTACTACTATTATTATTATTTTTATTATTATTATTATTATTACTATTATTTTTATTATTATTTATTATTATTATTATTATTATTATTATTATTATTATTATTATTATTATTATTATTATCATTATTATTATTATTATTATTATTATTATTATTAATATTATTATTATTATTATTATTAAAAACCGATTATAACTTTTGTATAGTAAATGTTTTTATACCAGTTTTAAAATGAGTTATTAATTTTAGACAATTTTTTGCCTAAAAAAACAGATCACAGATGATCTCTTGCATAGAAATGAGTATGACGACTAAAGACAACTCTAAGACTATAGTGACTTTTATGTCTCCTCCTTTTTCCTCTACTAAAGTGTTAGACACAATTAATTTAGTTTAATTTCAGTTTTTCAAACATTTTATTTTAAAGCAAATTTTTGTTAAATATTAAAAACTATAAAATGGCTTAGGTTGCCTAAAAACACAGATCACACATGATCTTTTGCATAGAAATGAGAAAACGCTCATGTAACACACAAAATAAGCTCCATTTTTCCTTATTAAAGGTATTATTATTATTATTACTTATGTTACTATTACTATTATTATTATTATTATTATTATTATTATTATTATTATTATTTTTATTATTATTATTACTATTATTATTATTATTATTATTATTATTATTATTATTATTATTATTATTATTATTATTATTATTATTATTAATATTATTATTATTATTATTATTAAAAACCGATTATAACTTTTGTATAGTAAATGTTTTTATACCAGTTTTAAAATGAGTTATTAATTTTAGACAATTTCTTGCCTAAAAACACAGATCACAGATGATCTCTTGCATAGAAATGAGAAAACGCTCAGATAACACAAAATAAGCATCATTTTTGCTTAGAAAAACTAAGCATTAATTTAGAAAGAAATTCATTATTATAAGTATTATTATCATTATTATTATTATTATTATTATTATTATTACTATTATTATTATTATTATTATTATTATTATTATTATTATTATTGTTATTATTATTATTATTATTATTATTATTATTATTATTATTATTATTATCATTATTATTATTATTATTATTATTAACTTTTGTATAGTAAATGTTTTTATACCAGTTTTAAAATGAGTTATTAATTTTATTCAATTTCTTGCCTAAAAACACAGATCACAGATGATCTCTTGCATAGAAATGAGAAAACGCTCATATAACACACAAAATAAGCTTCATTTTTGCTTAGAAAGCTAAGCTTACTTTTATTACTATTATTATTATTATTAACTTACGTATAGTAAATGTTTTTATACCAGTTTTAAAATGAGTTATTAATTTTAGACAATTTCTTGCCTAAAAACACAGATCACAGATGATTTCTTGCATAGAAATGAGAAAACGCTCATATAACACACAAAATAAGCTTCATTTTTGCTTAGAAAACTAAGCTTACTTTTATTACTATTATTATTTTCATTATTATTATTATTAATATTATTATTATTATTACTATTATTAATATTATTATTATTGTTATTATTATTATTAAAAACATATTAGACAGACAGAAAACGTCGTATTCTGACACAAAAAAACGAATTACGTTATAGACTTGACGAGAACGGCGTATCTCGGACTCTTATAGGACTTTATTATTATTATTATTATTATTATTATCATTATTATTATTATTATTATTATTAACTTTTGTATAGTAAATATTTTTATACCAGTTTTAAAATGAGTTATTAATTTTATTCAATTTCTTGCCTAAAAACACAGATCACAGATGATCTCTTGCATAGAAATGAGAAAACGCTCATATAACACACAAAATAAGCTTCATTTTTGCTTAGAAAACTAAGCTTACTTTTATTACTATTATTATTATTATTACTATTATTATTATTATTATTATTATTATTATTATTATTATTATTATTATTAACTTTTATATAGTAAATGTTTTTATACCAGTTTTAAAATGAGTTATTAATTTTAGACAATTTCTTGCCTAAAAACACAGATCACAGATGATTTCTTGCATAGAAATGAGAAAACGCTCATATAACACACAAAATAAGCTTCATTTTTGCTTAGAAAACTAAGCTTACTTTTATTACTATTATTATTTTCATTATTATTATTATTAATATTATTATTATTATTACTATTATTAATATTATTATTATTATTATTATTATTATTGTTATTATTATTATTAAAAACATATTAAACAGACAGAAAACGTCGTATTCTGACACAATAAAACGAATTACGTTATAGACTTGACGAGAACGGCGTATCTCGGACTCTTATAGGACTCTTATAGGGTCAAAAAGTATCAGTGTGGATTAAAACAAATTATTTTTGTTGAGTCTCAGTTTGAATTGTTTATCAGTTCAAACAAAAACGGCTTATTTTAGACGATCTTTTGCTTTGAACAAGAAAACTTACGTCGAACAGACTAAAAAGGTATTAATCTGGCATAAAAGAGCAATTTATGTATCACTTTGAATAAAGGCAGCTAATCCTATTCGTTTCATTGCTTAAAATAGACAAAATTGTTAATAAATCTAACAAAAACGCTGTATTCTAGCACAAAATACTAATTACATTATAGTTTCGACGAGAATAGCTTATTTGGAATGATTCTATGCTTCCAAACGAGTAAATTTTTATTAAACAGATGCCAAACATCATTTTTTGTCCTATAAAGACATTTTATATTGCAGTTTGTATTAAAACAAAATATTTTCGTTGATTCTTTGTTAGAAGCAGCAAACCTAACATTAAAGAATCTGAAAACTTTGTATTCGGACACAAACCACCGAATTTTGTATCAGTTTAGACAAAAACGGTTGATTTTCGACAATATTTTGCTTTGAACAAGAAAACTTATATCAAACTGACTAAAAACGTCTTATTTTAGCACAAAACAAAAGATTTGCGTTATAGTCTTAACGAGAGCTGTTAATTTCAAACGGTTCTATGCTTTGAAACGAGTAAACTTTCACTGTACAGCGGAAAAACATCTTATTTCGCCTTTTAAAAACGATTCATGCCACAATTTGGATAAAAACCAATTATTTTCGTTAATTCATTGTTACAAACATGAAACCTTACATCAAAGTAACTGAAAACCCCTTATTCAGGCACAGAAATTCGAATTACGTTTCAGTCTGGACAAAAACTGCTTACTTTAGACGATCCTTTGTTTTAAATACAAAAACTTACATTAAAAAGAATAAATACGTCTTATTCTGGCTGAAAACTGCAAATTATATATTACTCTAGATAAAAGCAATTTATCCTGATTACTCCTTTCCTTAGAATAGAGTAAACTTGTATAAAACTTAATGAAAACTTTAAATTTCGTCTCAAAGAAATAATTTACGTTATAGTTTTGACCAGCACTGTTTATTTGAAACGATTTTATGATTCGAAACTAATGAACTTTTATGGGGCAGATGCAAAACCACATATTACCATATAAAGCGTTGTTTTAAAGCAAATTATTACCTTTTGCAACAAGAAATTTCACGTCAAAGAAACTGAAAACATCGTATCCATGCACAAATATCGAATTACGTATCAGTTTAGGCAAATACAGCTTATTTTAAACGATTCCTTGCTATAAACAAGAAAAATTTTATCAAACATATTGAAAATGTCTTATTCTCGAAAATAAGAGCAAATTATGTATCAGTTTTAACAAAAGCGGATTACTCTGTTTGATTCTATGCTTAGAGTAGAATAAACTACTATAAAACGTAATGAAAACTCTATATTCAAGCTCAAAAGAACAAATTACGTTATAGTTTTGACAAAAAAAATTATTTCGGACGACTACATATTTCGAAGTAAGCAAACTTTAATTGAACAAGTGCAAAAGCTAATACTTTGCTTTAAAATAACGATTTATGTGGTAATATGGTATTTTGCATCTGTCCTATAAAAGTTTACTCGTTTCGCTCCATTGAATCATTCGAAATAAATTATTTTGACACAACAACGAAAATAATTTGTTTTTGTTTAAACTGTAACATAAGTCGTTTTTATAAAACGAACTAAGACGTTTGGCATCTGTTTAGTGAAAGTTTTCTCGTTTGGGGGCATAAAATCGTTTGAAATTAAGAGTTCACAGTTTGGATTAAAACCAATGATTTTCGTTTATTCATTGTTACAAACAAGAAACCTTACATCAAAGAAACTGAAAACCTCTTATTCAGGCCCAGAAAATCAAATTACGTTTCAGTCTGGACACAAATTGCTTATTTTAGACGATTCTTTCTTTTGAACACGAAAACTTACATTAAAAAGATTAAAAACGTCTTATTCTGGCTCAAAACTGCAAATTATGTATTACTTTGGATAAAAGCAGTTTATCCTGATTACTCCTTTGCTTAGAATAGAGCAAACTTGTATAAAACTTAATGTAAACTTTAAATTTCGTCTCAAAGATATAATTTACGTTTAGTTTTGACCAGAACTGTTAATTTCAAACGATTTTATGCCCCAAACGAGAAAACTTTCACTAAACAGATGCCAAACGTCTTAGTTCGTTTTATATAAACGACATGTTACAGTTTAAACAAATAATTATTTTCGTTGTTGTGTCAAAATAATTTATTTCGAATGATTCAATGGAGCGAAACGAGTAAACTTTTATAGTACAGATGCAAAATACCATATTACCACATAAATCGTTATTTTAAAGCAAAGTATTAGCTTTTGCACTTGTTCAATTTTTTTTTCTCAAAACTATAACGTAATTTGTTCTTTTGAGCTTGAATATAAAGTTTTCATTACGTTTTATAGTAGTTTACTCTACTCTAAGCATAGAATCAAACAGAGTAATCCGCTTTTGTTAAAACTGATACATAATTTGCTCTTATTTTCAAGAATAAGACATTTTCAATATGTTTGATAAAATTTTTCTTGTTTATAGCAAGGAATCGTTTAAAATAAGCTGTATTTGCCTAAACTGATACGTAATTCGATATTTGTGCATGGATACGATGTTTTCAGTTTCTTTGACGTGAAATTTCTTGTTGCAAAAGGTAATAATTTGCTTTAAAACAACGCTTTATATGGTAATATGTGGTTTTGCATCTGCCCCATAAAAGTTCATTAGTTTCGAATCATAAAATCGTTTGAAATAAACAGTGCTGGTCAAAACTATAACGTAAATTATTTCTTTGAGACAAAATTTAAAGTTTTCATTAAGTTTTATACAAGTTTACTCTATTCTAAGTAAAGGAGTAATCAGGATAAATTGCTTTTATCTAGAGTAATATATAATTTGCAGTTTTCAGCCAGAATAAGACGTTCTTAATCTTTTTAATGTAAGTTTTTGTATTCAAAACAAAGGATCGTCTAAAGTAAGCAGTTTTTGTCCAGACTGAAACGTAATTCGAATTTCTGTGCCTAAATAAGAAGTTTTCAGTTTCCTTGATGTAAGGTTTCTTGTTTGTAACAATGAATTAACAAAAATAATTGGTTTTTATCCAAACTGTGGCATGAATCAGCTTTAAGACTATAACGCAAATCTTTTGTTTTGTGCTAAAATAAGACGTTTTTAGTCAGTTTGATATAAGTTTTCTTGTTCAAAGCAAAATATTGTCGAAAATCAACCGTTTTTGTCTAAACTGATACAAAATTCGGTGGTTTGTGTCCGAATACAAAGTTTTCAGATTCTTTAATGTTAGGTTTGCTGCTTCTAACAAAGAATCAACGAAAATATTTTGTTTTAATACAAACTACAATATAAAATGTCTTTATAGGACAAAACATGATGTTTGGCATCTGTTTAATAAAAATTTACTCGTTTGGAAGCATAGAATCATTCCAAATAAGCTATTCTCGTCGAAACTATAATGTAATTAGTATTTTGTGCTAGAATACAGCGTTTTTGTTAGATTTATTAACAGTTTTGTCTATTTTAAGCAATGAAACGAATAGGATTAGCTGCCTTTATCCAAAGTGATACATAAATTGCTCTTTTAGGCCAGATTAATACGTTTTTAGTCTGTTCGATGTAAGTTTTCTTGTTCAAAGCAAAAGATCGTCTAAAATAAGCCGTTTTTGTTTAAACTGATAAACAATTCAGACTGAGACTCAACAAAAATAATTTGTTTTAATCCAAACTGATACTTTTTCACCTTATAAGAGTCCTATAAGTGTCCGAGATACGCCGTTCTCGTCAAGTCTATAACGTAATTCGTTTTTTTGTGACAGAATACGACGTTTTCTGTCTGTTTAATATAAGTTTTTAATAATAATAATAATAACAATAATAATAATAATAATAATAATAATAATAATAATAATAATAGTAATAATAATAATAATAATAATAATAATAATAATAATAATAATGAAAATAATAATAGTAATAAAAGTAAGCTTAGTTTTCTAAGCAAAAATGAAGCTTATTTTGTGTGTTATATGAGCGTTTTTTCATTTCTATGCAAGAAATCATCTGTGATCTGTGTTTTTAGGCAAGAAATTGTCTAAAATTAATAACTCATTTTAAAACTGGTATAAAAATATTTACTATACAAAAGTTAATAATAATAATAATAATAATAATAATAATAATAATAATAATAATAATAATAATAATAGTAATAATAATAATAATAGTAATAAAAGTAAGCTTAGTTTTCTATGCAAAAATGAAGCTTATTTTGTGTGTTATATGAGCGTTTACTCATTTCTATACAAGAAATAATCTGTGATCTGTGTTTTTAGGCAAGAAATTGAATAAAATTAATAACTCATTTTAAAACTGGTATAAAAACATTTACTATACAAAAGTTAATAATAATAATAATAATAATAATAATAATAATAATAATAATAATAATAATAATAATAATAATAATAATAATAATAATAATGATAATAATACTTATAATAATGAATTTCTTTCTAAATTAAAGCTTAGTTTTTCTAAGCAAAAATGATGCTTATTTTGTGTTATCTGAGCGTTTTCTCATTTCTATGCAAGAGATCATCTGTGATCTGTGTTTTTAGACAAGAAATTGTCTAAAATTAATAACTCATTTTAAAACTGGTATAAAAACATTTACTATACAAAAGTTATAATCGGTTTTTAATAATAATTATATTAATAATAATAATAATAATAATAATAATAATAATAATAATAATAATAATAATAATAATAATAGTAATAGTAACATAAGTAATAATAATAATAATACTTTTAATAAGGAAAAATGGAGCTTATTTTGTGGGTTACATGAGCGTTTTCTTATTTCTATGCAAAAGATCATGTGTGATCTGTGTTTTTAGGCAATCTAAGCCATTTTATAGTTTTTAATATTTAACAAATATTTGCTTTAAAATAAAATGTTTGAAAAACTGAAATTAAACTAAATTAATTGTGTCTAACACTTTAGTAGAGGAAAAAGGAGGAGACATAAAAGTCACTAAAGTCTTAGAGTTGTCTTTAGTCGTCATATTAATAACAATAACATTTATAATAACAATACTAGTAGTACTAAATTTGCTTATATGCAAGCGCTTAATTAAGGTAACAGTTTTTTTGTTTTTTGCTTATATCTCGAAAACAGTGACTTCTATCAATTTTTACTTTTT
>NW_026986757.1:0-10000 GCF_031307605.1 Tribolium castaneum
TGCTTATATCTCAAAAACCGTTACTCCTATCAAATTTTATCTTTTTTTCAAAATTAAAGCGGATAAAATTTCCTACAAAATAGTTATTTGCAAATTTCCTGTAGGACGAACTATAGGCGAGTTATAGAGTTGGATATAAATAATTTTTAACAAAAATTTGCTTTAAAATATAATGTTTGAAAAACTGAAATTAAACTAAATTAATTGGGTCTAGCATTTTAGTAGAGGAAAAAGGAGGAGACATAAAAGTCACTAAAGTTTTCAGAGTCGTCTTTAGTCGTCATATTAATAACAATAACATTAATAATAATAATACTTATAGTACTAAATTTGCTTATATGCATGCGCTTAATTAAGGTAACAGTTTTTTGGTTTCTTGCTTATATCTCGAAAACAGTTACTCCTATCAATTTTTATCTTTTTTTAAAAATTAAAGCTGATAAAATTTCATACCAAATAGTTATTTGCATTTCTTTTGTAGGACCAACCATAAGCGAGTTATAGAGTTGGATATAAATAATCTTTAACAAAAATTTGCTTTAAAATAAAATGTTTGAAAAACCGAAATTAAACTAAATTAATTGGGTCTAACACTTTAGTAGAGAAAAAAGGAGAAGACATAAAAATCACCAAAGTCTTCAAAGTTGTTTTTAGTCGTCATATTAATAACAATAACATTAATAATAATAATACTAATAGTACTAAATTTGCTTATATGCAAGCGCTTAATTAAGGTAAGAGTTTTTTGGTTTCTTGCTTATATCTCGAAAACACTTACTCCTATCAATTTGTATCTTTTTACTAATAATAATGCTGATAAAATTTGCAACAAAATAGTTATTTGCATTTTTCTTGTTGGATCAACCATAAGCGAGTTATAGAGTTGGATATTAATAATATTCAACAAAAATTTGCTTTAAAATAAAATGTTTGAAAAACTGAAATTAAACTAAATTAATTGGGTCTAGCATTTTAGTAGAGAAAAAAGGAGAAGACATAAAAGTCACTAAAGTTTTCAGAGTCGTCTTTAGTCGTTATTAATAACAATAACATTAATAATAATAATACTTATAGTACTAAATTTGCTTATATGCATGCGCTTAATTAAGGTAACAGTTTTTTGGTTTCTTGCTTATATCTCGAAAACAGTTACTCCTATCAATTTTTATCTCTTTACTAAAATTAAAGCTGACAAAATTTCCTACAAAATAGTTATTTGCATTTTTCATGTAGGACTAACCATAAGCGAGATATATGACTGACAATAATTAATATTTAAAAAAAAAGTGCTTTAACAGAAAATGTCTTGTGATTTAAAATACACTTAATTTATTGGGTCCAACACTTTATTAGAGGAAAAAGGAGGTGACATAAAAGTCACTGAAGTCTTTAGAGTCGTTTTTAAATGCTGCATCTTTGACTTCGTCTCAAACATTGAAAACTGTATTACATTTTTGTTCAGTAACTGTAACAGTTTTCACTTTGGTTTTTTGCTTATATTTCGAAAACCGTTACTCCTATCAAATTTTATCTTTTTTTCAAAATTAAAGCGGATAAAATTTCCTACAAAATAGTTATTTGCAAATGTCCTGTAGGACGAACCATAGGCGAGTTATAGAGTTGGATATAAATAATCTTTAACAAAAATTTGCTTTAAAATAAAATGTTTGAAAAACCGAAATTAAACTAAATTAATTGGGTCTAACACTTTAGTAGAGAAAAAAGGAGAAGACATAAAAATCACCAAAGTCTTCAAAGTTGTTTTTAGTCGTCATATTAATAACAATAACATTAATAATAATAATACTAATAGTACTAAATTTGCTTATATACAAGCGCTTAATTAAGGTAACAGTTTTTGGTTTCTTGCTTATATCTCAAAAACAGTTACTCCTATCAGTTTTTATCTTTCCTTAAAAATTAAAGCTGATAAAATTTCCTACAAAATAGTTGTTCGCATTTCTTTTGTAGGACCAACCATAAGCGAGTTATAGAGTTGGATATAAATATTCTTTAACAAAAATTTGCTTTAAAATAAAATGTTTGAATAACCGAAATTAAACTAAATTAATTGGGTCTAACACTTTAGTAGAGAAAAAAGGAGAAGACATAAAAATCACCAAAGTCTTCAAAGTTGTTTTTAGTCGTCATATTAATAACAATAACATTAATAATAATAATACTAATAGTACTAAATTTGCTTATATACAAGCGCTTAATTAAGGTAACAGTTTTTGGTTTCTTGCTTATATCTCGAAAACAGTTACTCCTATCAATTTTTATCTTTCTTTAAAAATTAAAGCTGATAAAATTTCCTACAAAATAGTTATTCGCATTTTTTTTGTAAGACCAACCATAAGCGAGTTATAGAGTTGGATATAAATATTCTTTAACAAAAATTTGCTTTAAAATAAAATGTTTGAATAACTGAAATTAAACTAAATTAATTGGGTCTAACACTTTAGTAGAAAAAAAAGGAGAAGACATAAAAGTCACTAAAGGTCTCAGAGTCGTTTTTAGTCGTCATATTAATAACAATAGCATTATTAATAATAATAATACTAATAGTACTAAATTTGCTTATATGTAAACGCTTAATTAAGGTAACAGTTTTTTGGTTTCTTGCTTATATCTCGAAAACAGTTACTCCTATCAATTTTTATCTCTTTACTAAAATTAAAGCTGACAAAATTTCCTACAAAATAGTTATTTGCATTTTTCATGTAGGACTAACCATAAGCGAGATATATGACTGACAATAATTAATATTTAAAAAAAAAGTGCTTTAACAGAAAATGTCTTGTGATTTAAAATACACTTAATTTATTGGGTCCAACACTTTATTAGAGGAAAAAGGAGGTGACATAAAAGTCACTGAAGTCTTTAGAGTCGTTTTTAAATGCTGCATCTTCGACTTCGTCTCAAACATTGAAAACTGTATTACATTTTTGTTCAGTAACTGTAACAGTTTTCACTTTGGTTTTTTGCTTATATCTCGAAAACCGTTACTCCTATCAAATTTTATCTTTTTTTCAAAATTAAAGCGGATAAAATTTCCTACAAAATAGTTATTTGCAAATTTCCTGTAGGACGAACCATAGGCGAGTTATAGAGTTGGATATAAATAATCTTTAACAAAAATTTGCTTTAAAATAAAATGTTTGAAAAACCGAAATTAAACTAAATTAATTGGGTCTAACACTTTAGTAGAGAAAAAAGGAGAAGACATAAAAATCACCAAAGTCTTCAAAGTTGTTTTTAGTCGTCATATTAATAACAATAACATTAATAATAATAATACTAATAGTACTAAATTTGCTTATATGCAAGCGCTTAATTAAGGTAAGAGTTTTTTGGTTTCTTGCTTATATCTCGAAAACAGTTACTCCTATCAATTTTTATCTTTTTACTAATAATAAAGCTGATAAAATTTGCAACAAAATAGTTATTTGCATTTTTCTTGTAGGATCAACCATAAGCGAGTTATAGAGTTGGATATTAATAATATTCAACAAAAATTTGCTTTAAAATAAAATGTTTGAAAAACTGAAATTAAACTAAATTAATTGGGTCTAGCATTTTAGTAGAGGAAAAAGGAGAAGACATAAAAGTCACTAAAGTTTTCAGAGTCGTCTTTAGTCGTTATTAATAACAATAACATTAATAATAATAATACTTATAGTACTAAATTTGCTTATATGCATGCGCTTAATTAAGGTAACAGTTTTTTGGTTTCTTGCTTATATCTCGAAAACAGTTACTCCTATCAATTTTTATCTCTTTACTAAAATTAAAGCTGACAAAATTTCCTACAAAATAGTTATTTGCATTTTTCATGTAGGACTAACCATAAGCGAGATATATGATTGAAAGTAATTAATATTTAAAAAAAAAGTGCTTTAACAGAAAATGTCTTGTGATTTAAAATACACTTAATTTATTGAGTCCAACACTTTATTAGAGGAAAAAGGAGGTGACATAAAAGTCACTAAAGTCTTTAGAGTCGTTTTTAAATGCTGCATCTTCGACTTCGTCTCAAACATTGAAAACTGTATTACATTTTAGTTCAGTAACTGTAACAGTTTTCACTTTGGTTTTTTGCTTATATTTCGAAAACCGTTACTCCTATCAAATTTTATCTTTTTTTCAAAATTAAAGCGGATAAAATTTCCTACAAAATAGTTATTTGCAAATGTCCTGTAGGACGAACCATAGGCGAGTTATAGAGTTGGATATAAATAATCTTTAACAAAAATTTGCTTTAAAATAAAATGTTTGAAAAACCGAAATTAAACTAAATTAATTGGGTCTAACAATTTAGTAGAGAAAAAAGGAGAAGACATAAAAATCACCAAAGTCTTCAAAGTTGTTTTTTGTCGTCATATTAAGTACAATAACATTAATAATAATAATACTAATAGTACTAAATTTGCTTATATACAAGCGCTTAATTAAGGTAACAGTTTTTGGTTTCTTGCTTATATCTCGAAATCAGTTACTCCTATCAATTTTTATCTTTCTTTAAAAATTAAAGCTGATAAAATTTCCTACAAAATAGTTATTCACAAGACATTTTCTGTTAAAGCACTTTTTTTTTAAATATTAATTATTGTCAATCATATATCTCGCTTATGGTTAGTCCTACATGAAAAATGCAAATAATTATTTTGTAGGAAATTTTGTCAGCTTTAATTTTAGTAAAGAGATAAAAATTGATAGGAGTAACTGTTTTCGAGATATAAGCAAGAAACCAAAAAACTGTTACCTTAATTAAGCGCATGCATATAAGCAAATTTAGTAATATAAGTATTATTATTATGAATGTTATTGTTATTAATATGAAAACTAAAAACAACTTTAAAGACTTTGGTGATTTTTATGTCTTCTCTTTTTCCTCTACTAAAATGCTAGACCCAATTAATTTAGTTTAATTTCGGTTTTTCAAACATTTTATTTTAAAGCAAATTTTTGTTAAAGATTATTTATATCCAACTCTATAACTCGCCTATGGTTCGTCCTACAGGAAATTTGCAAATAACTATTTTGTAGGAAATTTTATCCGCTTTAATTTTGAAAAAAAGATAAAATTTGATAGGAGTAACGGTTTTCGAGATATAAGCAAAAAACCAAAGTGAAAACTGTTACAGTTACTGAACAAAAATGCAATACAGTTTTCAATGTTTGAGACGAAGTCGAAGATGCAGCATTTAAAAAACGACTCTAAAGATTTTAGTGACTTTTATGTCACCTCCTTTTTCTTCTAATAAAGTGTTGGACTCAATAAATTAAGTGTATTTTAAATCACAAGACATTTTCTGTTAAAGCACTTTTTTTTTAAATATTAATTATTGTCAATCATATATCTCGCTTATGGTTAGTCCTACATGAAAAATGCAAATAACTATTTTGTTGGAAATTTTGTCAGCTTTAATTTTAGTGAAAAAATAAAAATTGATAGGAGTAACTGTTTTCGAGATATAAGCAAGAAACCAAACAACTGTTACCTTAATTAAGCGTTTGCATATAAGCAAATTTAGTACTATTAGTATTATTATTATTAATGTTATTGTTATTAATATGACGACTAAAGACGACTCTGAAACCTTTAGTGACTTTTATGTCTTCTCCTTTTTCCTCTACTAAAGTGTTAGACCCAATTAATTTAGTTTAATTTCAGTTATTCAAACATTTTATTTTAAAGCAAATTTTTGTTAAAGAATATCTATATCCAACTCTATAACTCGCTTATGGTTGGTCCTACAAAAGAAATGCGAATAACTATTTTGTAGAAAATTTTATCAGCTTTAATTTTTAAAGAAAGATAAAAATTGATAGGAGTAACTGTTTTCGAGATATAAGCAAGAAACCAAAAACTGTTACCTTAATTAAGCGCTTGTATATAAGCAAATTTAGTACTATTAGTATTATTATTATTATTAATGTTATTGTTATTAATATGACGACTAAAAACAACTTTGAAGACTTTGGTGATTTTTATGTCTTCTCCTTTTTTCTCTACTAAAGTGTTAGACCCAATTAATTTAGTTTAATTTCGGTTTTTCAAACATTTTATTTTAAAGCAAATTTTTGTTAAAGATTATTTATATCCAACTCTATAACTCGCCTATGGTTCGTCCTACAGGACATTTGCAAATAACCATTTTGTAAGAAATTTTATCCGCTTTAATTTTGAAAAAAAGATAAAATTTGATAGGAGTAACGGTTTTCGAAATATAAGCAAAAAAAAAAGGGAAAACTGTTACAGTTACTGAACAAAAATGTAATACAGTTTTTAATGTTTGAGACGAAGTCGAACATGCAGCATTTAAAAACGACTCTAAAGACTTCAGTGACTTTTATGTCACCTCCTTTTTCCTCTAATAAAGTGTTGGACCCAATAAATTAAGTGTATTTTAAATCACAAGACATTTTCTGTTAAAGCACTTTTTTTTTAAATATTAATTATTGTCAATCATATATCTCGCTTATGGTTAGTCCTACATAAAAAATGCAAATAACTATTTTGTAGGAAATTTTGTCAGCTTTAATTTTAGTAAAGAGATAAAAATTGATAGGAGTAACTGTTTTCGAGATATAAGCAAGAAACCAAAAAACTGTTACCTTAATTAAGCGTTTGCATATAAGCAAATTTAGTACTATTAGTATTATTATTATTAATGTTATTGTTATTAATATGACGACTAAAAACAACTTTAAAGACTTTGGTGATTTTTATGTCTTCTCCTTTTTTCTCTACTAAAGTGTTAGACCCAATTAATTTAGTTTAATTTCGGTTTTTCAAACATTTTATTTTAAAGCAAATTTTTGTTAAAGATTATTTATATCCAACTCTATAACTCGCTTATGGTTGGTCCTACAAAAGAAACGCGAATAACTATTTTGTAGGAAATTTTATCAGCTTTAATTTTTAAAGAAAGATAAAAATTGATAGGAGTAACTGTTTTCGAGATATAAGCAAAAAACCAAAAAACTCTTACCTTAATTAAGCGCTTGCATATAAGCAAATTTAGTACTATTAGCATTATTACTATTAATGTTATTGTTATTAATATGACGACTAAAAACAACTTTGAAGACTTTGGTGATTTTTATGTCTTCTCCTTTTTTCTCTACTAAAGTGTTAGACCCAATTAATTTAGTTTAATTTCGGTTTTTTAAACATTTTATTTTAAAGCAAATTTTTGTTAAAGATTATTTATATCCAACTTTATAACTCGCCTATGGTTCGTCCTACAGGACATTTGCAAATAACTATTTTGTAGGAAATTTTATCCGCTTTAATTTTGAAAAAAAGATAAAATTTGATAGGAGTAACGGTTTTCGAGATATAAGCAAAAAACCAAAGTGAAAACTGTTACAGTTACTGAACAAAAATGTAATACAGTTTTCAATGTTTGAGACGCAGTCGAAGATGCAGCATTTAAAAACGACTCTAAAGACTTCAGTGACTTTTACGTCACCTCCTTTTTCCTCTAATAATGTGTTAGACTCAATAAATTAAGTGTATTTTAAATCACAAGACATTTTCTGTTAAAGCACTTTTTTTTTAAATATTAATTATTGTCAATCATATATCTCGCTTATGGTTAGTCCTACATAAAAAATGCAAATAACTATTTTGTAGGAAATTTTGTCAGCTTTAATTTTAGTAAAGAGATAAAAATTGATAGGAGTAACTGTTTTCGAGATATAAGCAAGAAACCAAAAAACTGTTACCTTAATTAAGCGCATGCATATAAGCAAATTTAGTACTATAAGTATTATTATTATTAATGTTATTGTTATTAATATGACGACTAAAGACGACTCTAAAAATTTTAGTGACTTTTATGTCTCCTCCTTTTTCCTCTACTAAAATGCTAGACCCAATTAATTTAGTTTAATTTCAGTTTTTCAAACATTTTATTTTAAAGCAAATTTTTGTTGAATATTATTAATATCCAACTCTATAACTCGCTTATGGTTGATCCTACAAGAAAAATGCAAATCACTATTTTGTTGCAAATTTTATCAGCTTTATTATTAGTAAAAAGATAAAAATTGATAGGAGTAACTGTTTTCGAGATATAAGCAAGAAACCAAAAAACTCTTACCTTAATTAAGCGCTTGCATATAAGCAAATTTAGTACTATTAGTATTATTATTATTAATGTTATTGTTATTAATATGACGACTAAAGACGACTCTGAAAACTTTAGTGACTTTTATGTCTCCTCCTTTTTCCTCTACTAAAATGCTAGACCCAATTAATTTAGTTTAATTTCGGTTTTTCAAACATTTTATTTTAAAGCAAATTTTTGTTAAAGATTATTTATATCCAACTCTATAACTCGCCTATGGTTCGTCCTACAGGAAATTTGCAAATAACTATTTTGTAGGAAATTTTATCCGCTTTAATTTTGAAAAAAAGATAAAATTTGATAGAAGTAACGGTTTTCGAGATATAAGCAAAAAACCAAAGTGAAAACTGTTACAGTTACTGAACAAAAATGCAATACAGTTTTCAATGTTTGAGACGAAGTCGAAGATGCAGCATTTAAAAACGACTCTAAAGATTTCAGTAACTTTTATGTCACCTCCTTTTTCTTCTAATAAAGTGTTGGACCCAATAAATTAAGTGTATTTTAAATCACAAGACATTTTCTGTTAAAGCACTTTTTTTTTAAATATTAATTATTGTCAATCATATATCTCGCTAATGGTTAGTCCTACATGAAAAATGCAAATAACTATTTTGTTGGAAATTTTGTCAGCTTTAATTTTAGTGAAGAGATAAAAATTGATAGGAGTAACTGTTTTCGAGATATAAGCAAGAAACCAAACAACTGTTACCTTAATTAAGCGTTTGCATATAAGCAAATTTAGTACTATTAGTATTATTATTATTAATGTTATTGTTATTAATATGACGACTAAAGACGACTCTGAAACCTTTAGTGACTTTTATGTCTTCTCCTTTTTCCTCTACTAAAGTGTTAGACCCAATTAATTTAGTTTAATTTCAGTTATTCAAACATTTTATTTTAAAGCAAATTTTTGTTAAAGAATATTTATATCCAACTCTATAACTCGCTTATGGTTGGTCCTACAAAAGAAATGCGAATAACTATTTTGTAGAAAATTTTATCAGCTTTAATTTTTAAAAAAAGATAAAAATTGATAGGAGTAACTGTTTTCGAGATATAAGCAAGAAACCAAAAACTGTTACCTTAATTAAGCGCTTGTATATAAGCAAATTTAGTACTATTAGTATTATTATTATTAATGTTATTGTTATTAATATGACGACTAAAAACAACTTTGAAGACTTTGGTGATTTTTATGTCTTCTCCTTTTTTCTCTACTAAAGTGTTAGACCCAATTAATTTAGTTTAATTTCGGTTTTTCAAACATTTTATTTTAAAGCAAATTTTTGTTTAAGATTATTTATATCCAACTCTATAACTCGCCTATGGTTCGTCCTACAGGACATTTGCAAATAACCATTTTGTAGGAAATTTTATCCGCTTTAATTTTGAAAAAAAGATAAAATTTGATAGGAGTAACGGTTTTCGAAATATAAGCAAAAAACCAAAGTGAAAACTGTTACAGTTACTGAACAAAAATGTAATACAGTTTTCAATGTTTGAGACGAAGTCGAAGATGCAGCATTTAAAAACGACTCTAAAGACTTCAGTGACTTTTATGTCACCTCCTTTTTCTCTAATAAAGTGTTAGACCCAATAAATTAAGTGTATTTTAAATCACAAGACATTTTCTGTTAAAGCACTTTTTTTTTAAATATTAATTATTGTCAATCATATATCTCGCTTATGGTTAGTCCTACATGAAAAATGCAAATAACTATTTTGTAGGAAATTTTGTCAGCTTTAATTTTAGTAAAGAGATAAAAATTGATAGGAGTAACTGTTTTCGAGATATAAGCAAGAAACCAAAAAACTGTTACCTTAATTAAGCGCATGCATATAAGCAAATTTAG
>NW_026986757.1:15000-33097 GCF_031307605.1 Tribolium castaneum
TTTATCAGCTTTAATTTTTAAAGAAAGATAAAAATTGATAGGAGTAACTGTTTTCGAGATATAAGCAAGAAACCAAAAAACTGTTACCTTAATTAAGCGCATGCATATAAGCAAATTTAGTACTATAAGTATTATTATTATTAATGTTATTGTTATTAATATGACGACTAAAGACGACTCTGAAAACTTTAGTGACTTTTATGTCTCCTCCTTTTTCCTCTACTAAAATGCTAGACCCAATTAATTTAGTTTAATTTCAGTTTTTCAAACATTTTATTTTAAAGCAAATTTTTGTTAAAAATTATTTATATCCAACTCTATAACTCGCCTATGGTTCGTCCTACAGGAAATTTGCAAATAACTATTTTGTAGGAAATTTTATCCGCTTTAATTTTGAAAAAAAGATAAAATTTGATAGGAGTAACGGTTTTTGAGATATAAGCAAAAAACCAAAGTGAAAACTGTTACAGTTACTGAACAAAAATGTAATACAGTTTTCAATGTTTGAGACGAAGTCGAAGATGCAGCATTTAAAAACGACTCTAAAGACTTCAGTGACTTTTATGTCACCTCATTTTTCCTCTAATAAAGTGTTAGACCCAATAAATTAAGTGTATTTTAAATCACAAGACATTTTCTGTTAAAGCACTTTTGAATTTAATATTAATTATTTTCAAACATATATCTCGCTTATGGTTAGTTCTACATGAAAAATGCAAATAACTATTTTGTAGGAAATTTTGTCAGCTTTAATTTTAGTAAAAAGATAAAAATTGATAGGAGTAACTGTTTTCGAGATATAAGCAAGAAACCAAAAAACTGTGATTTAAAATACACTTAATTTATTGGGTCCAATACTTTATTAGAAGAAAAAGGAGGTGACATAAAATTCACTGAAGTCTTCAGAGTCGTTTTTAAATGCTGCATTTTTGTCTTTGTCTCAAACATTAAAAACTGAATTACATTTTTGTTCAGTAACAGTTAGAGTTTTCTTATTGCTTTTTTGCTTATATCTCGAAAACAGTTACTCCTATCAATTTTTATCTTTTTTTTAAAATTAAAGCTGATGAAATTTCCTACAAAATAGTTATTTGCATTTCTTTTGTAAGACCAACCATAAGCGAGTTATAGAGTTGAATATAAATAATATTTAACAAAAATTTGCTTTAAAATAAAATGTTTGAAAAACCGAAATTAAACTAAATTAATTGGATCTAACAATTTAGTAGAGGAAAAAGGAGAAGACATAAAAGTCACCAAAGTCTTCAGAGACGTTTTTAGTCGTCATATTAATAACAATAACATTAATAATAATAATACTAATAGTACAAAATTTGCTTATATGCAAACGCTTAATTAAGGTAACAGTTTTTTGGTTTCTTGCTTATATCTCGAAATCAGTTACTCCTATCAATTTTTTCCTTTTTACTAAAATTAAAGCTGATAAAATTTCCTACAAAATAGTTATTTCCATTTTTTATGTAGGACTAACCATAAGCGAGATATAAGTATGAAAATAATTAATATTTAAAAAAAAGTGCTTTAACAGAAAATGTCTTGTGATTTAAAATACACTTAATTTATTGGATCCAATACTTTATTAGAAGAAAAAGGAGGTGACATAAAAATCACTGAAGTCTTCAGAGTCGTTTTTAAATGCTGCATTTTCGACTTCGTCTCAAACATTGAAAACTGAATTACATTTTTGTTCAGTAACTGTAACAGTTTTCACTTTGGTTTTTTGCTTATATCTGGAAAACCGTTATTCCTATCAAATTTTATTTTTTTTTCAAAATTAAAGCTGAAAAAATTTCCTACAAAATAGTTATTTGCAAATTTCCTGTAGGACCAACCATAGGCGAGTTATAGAGTTGGATATAAATAATATTTAACAAAAATTTGCTTTAAAATAAAATGTTTGAAAAACCAAAATTAAACTAAATTAATTGGATCTAACACTTTAGTAGAGGAAAAAGGAGAAGACATAAAAGTCACCAAAGTCTTCAGAGACGTTTTTAATCGTCATACTAAAAACACTAACATTATTAATAATAATACTAATAGTACAAAATTTGCTTATATGCAAGCGCTTAATTAAGGTAACAGTTTTTTGGTTTCTTGCTTATATCTCAAAAACAGTTACTCCTATCAATTTTTATCTTTTTACTAAAATTAAAGCTGCTAAAATTTCCTACAAAATAGTTATTTGCATTTTTCATGTAGGACTAACCATAAGCGAGATTTAAGTTTGAAAACAATTAATATTTAAAAAAAAGTGCTTTAACAGAAAATGTCTTGTGATTTAAAATACACTTAATTTATTGGGTTCAATACTTTATTAGAAAAAAAATGAGGTGACATAAAAGTCACTGAAGTCTTCAGAGTCGTTTTTAAATGCTGCATTTTCGACTTCGTCTCAAACATTGAAAACTGAATTACATTTTTGTTCAGTAACTGTAACAGTTTTCACTTTGGTTTTTTGCTTATATCTCGAAAACAGTTACTCCTATCAATTTTTATCATTCTTTCAAAATTAAAGCTGATAAAATTTCCTACAAAATAGTTATTTGCATTTCTTTTGTAAGACCAACTATACTCGTAAGTGAGTTATAGAGTTGGATATAAATAATCTTTAACAAAAATTTGCTTTAAAATAAAATGTTTGAAAACCGAAATTAAACTAAATTAATTGGGTTTAACACTTTATTAGAAGAAAAAGGAGAAGACATAAAAGTCACCAAAGTCTTCAGAATCGTTTTTAGTCGTCATATTAATAACAATAACATTAATAATACTAATAGTACTAAATTTGCTTATATGCAAGCAATTAATTAAGGTTACAGTTTTTTGGTTTCTTGCTTATATCTCGAAAACAGTTACACTTATCAATTTTTATTTTTTTACTAAAATTTAAGCTGATAAAATTTCCTACAAAATAGTTATTTGCATTTTTCATGTAGAACTAACCATAAGCGAGATATAAGTTTGAAAATAATTAATATTTAAAAAAAAGTGCTTTAACAGAAAATGTCTTGTGATTTAAAATACACTTAATTTATTGAGTCCAATACTTTTTTAGAAGAAAAAGGAGGTGACATAAAAGTCACTGAAGTCTTCAGAGTCGTTTTTAAATGCTGCATTTTCGACTTCGTCTCAAACATTAAAAACTGAATTACATTTTTGTTCAGTAACAGTTACATGTAGTTTTCTTATTGCTTTTTTGCTT
Source organism: Tribolium castaneum (assembly GCF_031307605.1). Classification (NCBI taxonomy): domain Eukaryota; kingdom Metazoa; phylum Arthropoda; class Insecta; order Coleoptera; family Tenebrionidae; genus Tribolium; species Tribolium castaneum. The sequence goes on from NW_026986757.1 coordinate 18,227, forward strand.
ACATCTCGAAAACAGTTACTCCTATCAATTTTTATCTTTTTTTCAAAATTAAAGCTGATAAAATTTTCTACAAAATAGTTATTTGAATTTTTCTTGTAGGACCAACCATAAGCGAGTTATAGAGTTGGATATAAATAATTTTTAACAAAAATTTGCTTTAAAATAAAATGTTTGAAAAACTGAAATTAAACTAAATTAATTGGGTCTAGCATTTTAGTAGAGGAAAAAGGAGGAAACATAAAATTCACTAAAGTTTTTAGAGTCGTCTTTAGTCGTCATATTAATAACATCAACATTAATAATAATAATACTTATAGTACTAAATTTGCTTATATGCAAGCGCTTAATTAAGGTAACAGTTTTTTGGTTTCTTGCTTATATCTCGAAATCAGTTACTTCTATCAATTTTTATCTTTTTACTAAAATTAAAGCTGATAAAATATCCTACAAAATAGTTATTTGCATTTTTTATGTAGGACTAACCATAAGCGAGATATAAGAATGAAAATAATTAATATTTAAAAAAAAGTGCTTTAACAGAAAATGTCTTGTGATTTAAAATACACTTAATTTATTGGATCCAATACTTTATTAGAAGAAAAAAGAGGTGACATAAAAATCACTGAAGTCTTCAGAGTCGTTTTTAAATGCTGCATTTTCGACTTCGTCTCAAACATTGAAAACTGAATTACATTTTTGTTCAGTAACTGTAACAGTTTTCACTTTGGTTTTTTGCTGATATCTCGAAAACAGTTACTCCTATCAATTTTTATTTTTTTTTCAAAATTAAAGCTGATGAAATTTCCTACAAAATAGTTATTTGCATTTCTTTTGTAAGACCAACCATAAGCGAGTTATAGAGTTGAATATAAATAATATTTAACAAAAATTTGCTTTAAAATAAAATGTTTGAAAAACCGAAATTAAACTAAATTAATTGGATCTAACAATTTAGTAGAGGAAAAAGGAGAAGACATAAAAGTCACCAAAGTCTTCAGAGACGTTTTTAGTCGTCATATTAATAACAATAACATTAATAATAATAATACTTATAGTACTAAATTTGCTTATATGCAAGCGCTTAATTAAGGTAACAGTTTTTTGGTTTCTTGCTTATATCTCGAAATCAGTTACTCCTATCAATTTTTATCTTTTTACTAAAATTAAAGCTGATAAAATTTCCTACAAAATAGTTATTTGCATTTTTTATGTAGGACTAACCATAAGCGAGATATAAGAATGAAAATAATTAATATTTAAAAAAAAGTGTTTTAACAGAAAATGTCTTGTGATTTAAAATACACTTAATTTATTGGATCCAATACTTTATTAGAAGAAAAAAGAGGTGACATAAAAGTTACTGAAGTCTTCAGAGTCGTTTTTAAATGCTGCATTTTCGTCTTCGTCTCAAACATTGAAAACTGAATTACATTTTTATTCAGTAACAGTTACAGTTTTCTTATTGGTTTTTTGCTTATATCTCGAAAACAGTTACTCCTATCAATTTTTATCTTTTTTTAAAAATTAAAGCTGATAAAATTTCCTACAAAAGAGTTATTTGCATTTCCTGTGTAAGACCAACCATAAGCGAGTTATAGAGTTGGATATAAATAATCTTTAACAAAAATTTGCTTTAAAATAGAATGTTTGAAAAACCAAAATTAAACTAAATTAATTGGGTCTAACACTTCAGTAGTAATTCGTTTTTTGTGTCAGAATATGTGGCTTTAGTTACGCTTTATAAAAGTTTGCTCTTATGTACGTTATAGACTTGACGAGAACGGCGTATCTCGGACTCTTATAGGACTCTTATAGAAACAAAAAGTATCAGTTTGAATTAAAACAAATTATTTTTGTTGACTCTTAGTCCGAATTGTTCATCAGTTCAAACAAAAACGGCTTATTTTAGACGTTATTACTACTATTATTATTATTTTTATTACTATTATTATTATTATTATTATTATTATTATTATTATTATTATTATTATAATTATTATTATTAAAAACCGATTATAACTTTTGTATAGTAAATGTTTTTATACCAGTTTTAAAATGAGTTATTAATTTTAGACAATTTCTTGCCTAAAAACACAGATCACAAATGATCTCTTGCATAGAAATGAGAAAACGCTCAGATAACACAAAATAAGCTTCATTTTTGCTTAGAAAAACTAAGCTTCAATTTAGAAAGAAATTCATTATAAGTATTATTATTATTATTATTATTATTATTACTTTTATTACTATTATTATTATAATTATTATTATTATTATTATTATTATTATTATTATTATTATTATTATTATTATTATTATTAAAAACCGATTATAACTTTTGTATAGTAAATGTTTTTATACCAGCTTTAAAATGAGTAATTAATTTTAGACAATTTCTTGTCTAAAAACACAGATCACAGATGATCTCTTGCATAGAAATGAGAAAACGCTCATATAACACACAAAATAAGCTTTATTTTTGCTTAAAAAACTAAGCTTTCCTTTATTACTATTATTATTATTTTTATTTCTATTATTATTATTATTATTTTTATTATTAAAAACTTCTATTAAACAGACAGAAAACGTCGTATTCTGTCACAAATGAGCTAATTATGTATCACTTTAAATAGAAGCAGTTTATCCTGTTAGTTTCTTTGCTTACATAAGAGCAAACTTTTATAAAGCGTAACTAAAGCCACATATTCTGACACAAAAAAAACGAATTACGTTATAGACTTGACGAGAACGGCGTATCTCGGACTCTTATAGGACTCTTATAGAAACAAAAAGTATCAGTTTGGATTAAAACAAATTATTTTTGTTCACTCTTAGTCCGAATTGTTCATCAGTTCAAACAAAAACGGCTTATTTTAGACGTTATTACTACTATTATTATTATTTTTATTACTATTATTAATATTATTATTATTATTATTATTACTACTATAATTATTATTATTATTATTATTATTATTATTATTATTATTATTATTATTATTTTTATTAACATTATTATTATTATTACTATTATTATTAATAAAAACCGATTATAACTTTTGTATAGTAAATGTTTTTATACCAGTTTTGAAATGAGTTATTAATTTTAGACAATTTCTTGCCTAAAAACACAGATCACAAATGATCTCTTGCATAGAAATGAGAAAACGCTCAGATAACACAAAATAAGCTTCATTTTTGCTTAGAAAAACTAAGCTTCAATTTAGAAAGAAATTTATTATAAGTATTATTATTATTATTATTATTACTTTTATTACTATTATTATTATTATTATTATTATTATTATTATTATTATTATTATTATTATTATTATTACTATTAATATTATTAGTATTAAAAACCGATTATAACTTTTGTATAGTAAATGTTTTTATACCAGTTTTGAAATGAGTTATTAATTTTAGACAACTTCTTGCATAAAAACACAGATCACAGATGATCTCTTGCATAGAAATGAGAAAACGCTCATGTAACACACAAAATAAGCTTCATTTTTCCTTATTAAAAGTATTATTATTATTATTATTATTATTATTATTATTATTAATATTATTATTATTATTATTATTATTATTATTATTATTATTATTATTATTACTACTATTAATATTATTAGTATTATAAACCGATTATAATTTTTGTATAGTAAATGTTTTTATACCAGTTTTGAAATGAGTTATTAATTTTAGACAATTTCTTGCCTAAAAACACAGATCACAGATGATCTCTTGCATAGAAATGAGAAAACGCTCATGTAACACACAAAATAAGCTTTATTTTTCCTTATTAAAAGTATTATTATTATTATTACTTTTATTACTATTACTATTATTATTATTGTTATTATTATTATTATTATTATTATTATTATTATTATTATTATTTTCATTATTATTACTATTATTATTACTATTATTATTATTAAAAACCGATTATAACTTTTGTATAGTAAATGTTTTTATACCAGTTTTAAAATGAGTTATTAATTTTAGACATTTTCTTGCCTAAAAACACAGATCACAGATGATCTCTTGCATAGAAATGAGAAAACGCTCATATAACACACAAAACAAGCTTCATTTTTGCTTAGAAAACTAAGCTTACTTTCATAACTATTATTATTATTATTATTATTATTATTATTATTATTATTATTATTATTATTATTATTATTATTATTATTATTAGTATATTATTATTATTATTATTATTATTATTATTATTATTATTATTATTATTATTATTATTATTATTATTATTATTAAAAACTTATATTAAACAGACAGAAAACGTATTATGTCACAAAAGAGCTTATTATGTATCACTTTAAATAGAAGCAGTTTATCCTGTTTGTTCCTTTGCTTACATAAGAGCAAACTTTTATAAAGCGTAACTAAAGCCACATATTCTGACACAAAAAAACGAATTACGTTATAGACTTGACGAGAACGGCGTATCTCGGACTCTTATAGGACTCTTATAGAAACAAAAAGTATCAGTTTGGATTAAAACAAATTATTTTTGTTGACTCTTAGTCCGAATTGTTCATCAGTTCAAACAAAAACGGCTTATTTTAGACGATCTTTTGCTTTGAACAAGAAAACTTACATCGAACAGACTAAAAACGTATAAATCTGGCATAAAAGAGCAATTTATGTATCACTTTGTATAAAGGCAGCTAATCCTATTCGTTTCATTGCTAAAATAGACTAAATTGTTATTAATCCTAACAAAAACGCAGTATTTTGGCACAAAATACTAATTACATTATAGTTATGACGAGAATAGCTTATTTGGAATGATTCTATGCTTCCAAACGAGTAAATTTTTATTAAACAGATGCCAAACATCATGTTTTGTCCTATAATGACATTTTATATTGCAGTTTGTATTAAAACAAAGTATTTTCGTTGATTCTTTGTTTGAAGCAGCAAACCTAACATTAAAGAATCTGAAAACTTTGTATTCGGACACAAACCACCGAATTTTGTATCAGTTTAGACAAAAACGGTTGATTTTCGACAATATTTTGCTTTGAACAAGAAAACTTATATCAAACAGACTAAAAACGTCTTATTTTAGCACAAAACAAAAGATTTGCGTTATAGTCTTGACGAGAACTGTTAATTTCAAACGATTCTGTGCTTTGAAACCAGTATACTTTCACTAAACAGAGGCAAAACGTCTGATTTCGCCTTTGAAAAACGATTTATGTCACAGTTTGGATTAAAACCAATTATTTTCGTTTATTCATTGTTACAAACAAGAAACCTTACATCAAAGAAACTGAAAACTCCTTATTCAGGCACAGAAATTCGAATTACGTTTCAGTCTGGACAAAAACTGCTTATTTTAGACGATCCTTTGTTTTGAACACGAAAACTTACATGAAAAAGATTAAAAACATCTTATTCTGGCTGAAAACTGCAAATTATATATTACTCTAGATAAAAGCAATTTATCCTGATTACTCCTTTACTTAGAATAGAGTAAACTTGTATAAAACTTAATAAAAACTTTAAATTTCGTCTTAAAGAAATAATTTACGTAATAGTCTTGACCAGCACTGTTAATTTCAAGCGATTTTATGATTGGAAACGAATGAACTTTTATGGGGCAGATGCAAAACCACATATTACCATATAAAGCGTTGTTTTAAAGCAAAGTATTACGTTTTGCAACAAGAAATTTTACGTCAAAGAAACTGAAAATTTCGTATCCATGCACAAATATCGAATTACGTATCATTTTAGGCAAATACAGCTATTTTTAAACGATTCCTTGCTATAAACAAGAAAAATTTTATCAAACATATTAAAAACGTTTTATTCTCGAAAATAAGAGCAAATTATGTATCAGTTTTAACAAAAGCGGATTACTCTGTTTGATTCTATGCTTAGAGTAGAGTAAACTACTGTAAAACGTAATGAAAACTCTATATTCAAGCTCAAAAGAACAAATTACGTTATAGTTTTGACAAAAAAAAATATTTCGGACGATTACATTCTTCGAAGTTAGCAAACTTTAATTAAACAAGTGCAAAAGCTAATACTTTGCTTTAAAATAACGATTTATGTGGTAATATGGTGTTTTGCATCTGTCCTATAAAAGTTTACTCGTTTCGCTCCATTGAATCATTCGAAATAAATTATTTTGCCACAACAACAACGAAAATAATTTGTTTTTGTTTAAACTGTAACTTAAGTAGTTTTTATAAAACGAACTAAGACGTTTGGCATCTGTTTAGTGAAAGTTTTCTCGTTTGGGGGCATAAAATCGTTTGAAATTAACAGTTCTGGTCAAAACTATAACGTAAATTATTTCTTTGAGACGAAATTTAAAAATTTTCATTAAGTTTTATGCAAGTTTGCCCTATTCTAAGCAAAGGAGTAATCAGGATAAACTGCTTTTATCCAAAGTAATACATAATTTGCAGTTTTGAGCCAGAATAAGACGTTTTTAATCTTTTTAATGTAAGTTTTCGTGTTCAAAACAAAGGATCGTCTAAAATAAGCAGTTTCTGTCCAAACTGAAACGTAATTTGATTTTCTGTGCCTGAATAAGAGGTTTTCAGTTACTTTGATGTAAGGTTTCTTGTTTGTAACAATGAATAAACGAAAATAATTGGTTTTAATCCAAACTGTGACATAAATCGTTTTTCAAAGGCGAAATCAGACGTTTTGCCTCTGTTTAGTGAAAGTATACTGGTTTCAAAGCATAGAATCGTTTGAAATTAACAGTTCTCGTCAAGACTATAACGCAAATCTTTTGTTTTGTGCTAAAATAAGACGTTTTTAGTCTGTTTGATATGTTTTCTTGTTCAAAGCAAAATATTGTCGAAAATCAACCGTTTTTGTCTAAATAATGTTAGGTTTGCTGCTTCAAACAAAGAATCAACATGGTTAGTCCTACATGAAAAATGCAAATAACTATTTTGTAGAAAATTTTGTCAGCTTTAATTTTAGTAAAAAGATAAAAATTGATAGGAGTAACTGTTTTTGAGATATAAGCAAAAAACCAAAGTGAAAACTGTTACAGTTACTAAACAAAAATGTAATTTAGTTTTCAATGTTTGAGACGAAGTCGAAAATGCAGCATTTAAAAACGACCCTGAAGACTTCAGTGACTTTTATGTCACCTCCTTTTTCTTCTAATAAAGTATTGGACCCAATAAATTAAGTGTATTTTAAATCACAAGACATTTTCTGTTAAAGCACTTTTTTTTAAATATTAATTATTTTCAAACATATATCTCGCTTGTGGTTAGTCCTACATGAAAAATGCAAATAACTATTTTGTAGGAAATTTTAGCAGCTTTAATTTTAGTAAAAAGATAAAAATTGATAAGAGTAACTGTTTTTGACATATAAGCAAGAAACCAAAAAACTGTTGCCTTAATTAAGCGCTTGCATATAAGCAAATTTTGTACTATTAGTATTATTATTATTAATGTTATTGTTATTAATATGACGACTAAAGATGTCTCTAAAGACTTTGGTGACTTTTATGTCTTCTCCTTTTTCCTCTACTAAAGTGTTAGATCCAATTAATATAGTTTAATTTCGGTTTTTCAAACATTTTATTTTAAAGCAAATTTTTGTTAAATATTATTTATATCCAACTCTATAACTCGCCTATGGTTGGTCCTACAGGAAATTTGCAAATAACTATTTTGTAGGAAATTTTTTTAACTTTAATTTTGAAAAAAAGATAAAATTTGATAGAAATAACGGTTTTCGAGATATAAGCAAAAAACCAAAGTGAAAACTGTTACAGTTACTGAACAAAAATGTAATACAGTTTTTAATGTTTGAGACGAAGTCGAAGAGGCAGCATTTAAAAACGACTTTAAAGACTTCAGTGACTTTTATGTCACCTCCTTTTTTCTCTAATAAAGTGTTAGACCCAATAAATTAAGTGTACTTTAAATCACAAGACATTTTCTGTTAAAGCACTTTTTTTTTAAATATTAATTATTGTCAATCATATATCTCGCTTATGGTTAGTCCTACATGAAAAATGCAAATAACTATTTTGTAGGAAATTTTGTCAGCTTTAATTTTAATAAAGAAATAAAAATTGATAGGAGTAACTGTTTTCGAGATATAAGCAAGAAACCAAACAACTGTTACCTTAATTAAGCGTTTGCATATAAGCAAATTTAGTACTATTAGTATTATTATTATTAATGTTATTGTTATTAATATGACGACTAAAGACGACTCTGAAACCTTTAGTGACTTTCATGTCTTCTCCTTTTTCCTCTAATAAAGTGTTAGACCCAATAAATTAAGTGTATTTTAAATCACAAGACATTTTCTGTTAAAGCACTTTTTTTTTAAATATTAATTATTGTCAATCATATATCTCGCTTATGGTTAGTCCTACATGAAAAATGCAAATAACTATTTTGTAGGAAATTTTGTCAGCTTTAATTTTAGTAAAGAGATAAAAATTGATAGGAGTAACTGTTTTCGAGATATAAGCAAGAAACCAAAAAACTGTTACCTTAATTAAGCGCATGCATATAAGCAAATTTAGTACTATAAGTATTATTATTATTAATGTTATTGTTATTAATATGACGACTAAAGACGACTCTGAAAACTTTAGTGACTTTTATGTCTCCTCCTTTTTCCTCTACTAAAATGCTAGACCCAATTGATTTAGTTTAATTTCAGTTTTTCAAACATTTTATTTTAAAGCAAATTTTTGTTGAATATTATTAATATCCAACTCTATAACTCGCTTATGGTTGATCCTACAAGAAAAATGCAAATAACTATTTTGTTGCAAATTTTATCAGCTTTATTATTAGTAAAAAAATAAAAATTGATAGGAGTAACTGTTTTCGAGATATAAGCAAGAAACCAAAAAACTCTTACCTTAATTAAGCGCTTGCATATAAGCAAATTTAGTACTATTAGTATTATTATTATTAATGTTATTGTTATTAATATGACGACTAAAAACAACTTTGAAGACTTTGGTGATTTTTATGTCTTCTCCTTTTTTCTCTACTAAAGTGTTAGACCCAATTAATTTAGTTTAATTTCGGTTTTTCAAACATTTTATTTTAAAGCAAATTTTTGTTAAAGATTATTTATATCCAACTCTATAACTCGCCCATGGTTCGTACTACAGGACATTTGCAAATAACTATTTTGTAGGAAATTTTATCCGCTTTAATTTTGAAAAAAAGATAAAATTTGATAGGAGTAACGGTTTTCGAAATATAAGCAAAAAACCAAAGTGAAAACTGTTACAGTTACTGAACAAAAATGTAATACAGTTTTCAATGTTTGAGACGAAGTCGAAGATGCAGCATTTAAAAACAACTCTAAAGACTTCAGTGACTTTTATGTCACCTCCTTTTTCCTCTAATAAAGTGTTGGACCCAATAAATTAAGTGTATTTTAAATCACAAGACATTTTCTGTTAAAGCACTTTTTTTTTAAATATTAATTATTTTCAATCATATATCTCGCTTATGGTTAGTCCTACATGAAAAATGCAAATAACTATTTTGTAGGAAATTTTGTCAGCTTTAATTTTAGTAAAGAGATAAAAATTGATAAGAGTAACTGTTTTCGAGATATAAGCAAGAAACCAAACAACTGTTACCTTAATTAAGCGTTTGCATATAAGCAAATTTAGTACTATTAGTATTATTATTATTAATGTTATTGTTATTAATATGACGACTAAAAACAACTTTAAAGACTTTGGTGATTTTTATGTCTTCTCCTTTTTTCTCTACTAAAGTGTTAGACCCAATTAATTTAGTTTAATTTCGGTTTTTCAAACATTTTATTTTAAAGCAAATTTTTGTTAAAGATTATTTATATCCAACTCTATAACTCGCTTATGGTTGGTCCTACAAAAGAAATGCAAATAACTATTTTGTATGAAATTTTATTAGCTTTAATTTTTAAAGAAAGATAAAAATTGATAGGAGTAACTGTTTTCGAGATATAAGCAAGAAACCAAAAAACTGTTACCTTAATTAAGCGCATGCATATAAGCAAATTTAGTACTATAAGTATTATTATTATTAATGTTATTGTTATTAATATGACGACTAAAGAAGACTCTGAAAACTTTAGTGACTTTTATGTCTCCTCCTTTTTCCTCTACTAAAATGCTAGACCCAATTAATTTAGTTTAATTTCAGTTTTTCACACATTTTATTTTAAAGCAAATTTTTGTTAAAAATTATTTATATCCAACTCTATAACTCGCCTATGGTTCGTCCTACAGGAAATTTGCAAATAACTATTTTGTAGGAAATTTTATCCGCTTTAATTTTGAAAAAAAGATATAATTTGATAGGAGTAACGGTTTTCGAGATATAAGTAAAAAACCAAAGTGAAAACTGATACAGTTACTGAACAAAAATGTAATACAGTTTTCAATGTTTGAGACGAATTCGAAGATGCAGCATTTAAAAACGACTCTAAAGACTTCAGTGACTTTTATGTCACCTCCTTTTTCCTCTAATAAAGTGTTGGACCCAATAAATTAAGTGTATTTTAAATCACAAGACATTTTCTGTTAAAGCACTTTTTTTTTAAATATTAATTATTGTCAATCATATATCTCGCTTATGGTTAGTCCTACATGAAAAATGCAAATAACTATTTTGTAGGAAATTTTGTCAGCTTTAATTTTAGTAAAGAGAAAAAAATTGATAGGAGTAACTGTTTTCGAGATATAAGCAAGAAACCAAAAAACTGTTACCTTAATTAAGCGTTTGCATATAAGCAAATTTAGTACTATTAGTATTATTATTATTAATGTTATTGTTATTAATATGACGACTAAAAACAACTTTAAAGACTTTGGTGATTTTTATGTCTTCTCCTTTTTTCTCTACTAAAGTGTTAGACCCAATTAATTTAGTTTAATTTCGGTTTTTCAAACATTTTATTTTAAAGCAAATTTTTGTTAAAGATTATTTATATCCAACTCTATAACTCGCTTATGGTTAGTCCTACAAAAGAAACGCGAATAACTATTTTGTAGGAAATTTTATCAGCTTTAATTTTTAAAAAAAGATAAAAATTGATAGGAGTAACTGTTTTCGAGATATAAGCAAGAAACCAAAAAACTCTTACCTTAATTAAGCGCTTGCATATAAGCAGATTTAGTACTATTAGTATTATTATTATTAATGTTATTGTTATTAATATGACGACTAAAAACAACTTTGAAGACTTTGGTGATTTTTATGTCTTCTCCTTTTTTCCCTACTAAAGTGTTAGACCCAATTAATTTAGTTTAATTTCGGTTTTTCAAACATTTTATTTTAAAGCAAATTTTTGTTAAAGATTATTTATATCCAACTCTATAACTCGCCTATGGTTCGTCCTACAGGAAATTAGTAAATAACTTTTTTGTAGGAAATTTTATCCGCTTTAATTTTGAAAAAAAGATAAAATTTGATAGGAGTAACGGTTTTCGAGATATAAGCAAAAAACCAAAGTGAAAACTGTTACAGTTACTGAACAAAAATGTAATACAGTTTTCAATGTTTGAGACGAAGTCGAAGATGCAGCATTTAAAAACGACTCTAAAGACTTCAGTGACTTTTATGTCACCTCCTTTTTCCTCTAATGAAGTGTTGGACCCAATAAATTAAGTGTATTTTAAATCACAAGACATTTTCTGTTAAAGCACTTTTTTTTTAAATATTAATTATTGTCAACCATATATCTCGCTTATGGTTAGTCCTACATGAAAAATGCAAATAACTGTTTTGTAGGAAATTTTGTCAGCTTTAATGTTAGTAAAGAGATAAAAATTGATAGGAGTAACTGTTTTCGAGATATAAGCAAGAAACCAAAAAACTGTTACCTTAATTAAGCGTTTGCATATAAGCAAATTTAGTACTATTAGTATTATTATTATTAATGTTATTGTTATTAATATGACGACTAAAAACAACTTTAAAGACTTTGGTGATCTTTATGTCTTCTCCTTTTTTCTCTACTAAAGTGTTAGACCCAATTAATTTAGTTTAATTTCGGTTTTTCAAACATTTTATTTTAAAGCAAATTTTTGTTAAAGATTATTTATATCCAACTCTATAACTCGCTTATGGTTGGTTCTACAAAAGAAATGCAAATAACTATTTTGTATGAAATTTTATCAGCTTTAATTTTTAAAGAAAGATAAAAATTTATAGGAGTAACTGTTTTCGAGATATAAGCAAGAAACCAAAAAACTGTTACCTTAATTAAGCGCATGCATATAAGCAAATTTAGTACTATAAGTATTATTATTATTAATGTTATTGTTATTAATATGACGACTAAAGAAGACTCTGAAAACTTTAGTGACTTTTATGTCTCCTCCTTTTTCCTCTACTAAAATGCTAGACCCAATAAATTTAGTTTAATTTCAGTTTTTTACACATTTTATTTTAAAGCAAATTTTTGTTAAAAATTATTTATATCCAACTCTATAACTCGCCTATGGTTCGTCCTACAGGAAATTTGCAAATAACTATTTTGTAGGAAATTTTATCCGCTTTAATTTTGAAAAAAAGATATAATTTGATAGGAGTAACGGTTTTCGAGATATAAGTAAAAAACCAAAGTGAAAACTGATACAGTTACTGAACAAAAATGTAATACAGTTTTCAATGTTTGAGACGAATTCGAAGATGCAGCATTTAAAAACGACTCTAAAGACTTCAGTGACTTTTATGTCACCTCCTTTTTCCTCTAATAAAGTGTTGGACCCAATAAATTAAGTGTATTTTAAATCACAAGACATTTTCTGTTAAAGCACTTTTTTTTTAAATATTAATTATTGTCAATCATATATCTCGCTTATGGTTAGTCCTACATGAAAAATGCAAATAACTATTTTGTAGGAAATTTTGTCAGCTTTAATTTTAGTAAAAAGATAAAAATTGATAGGAGTAACTGTTTTTGAGATATAAGCAAGAAACCAAAAAACTGTTACCTTAATTAAGCGTTTGCATATAAGCAAATTTAGTACTATTAGTATTATTATTATTAATGTTATTGTTATTAATATGACGACTAACGACGACTCTGAAACCTTTAGTGACTTTTATGTCTTCTCCTTTTTCCTCTACTAAAGTGTTAGACCCAATTAATTTAGTTTAATTTCAGTTATTCAAACATTTTATTTTAAAGCAAATTTTTGTTAAAGAATATTTATATCCAACTCTATAACTCGCTTATGGTTGGTCTTACAAAAGAAATGCGAATAACTATTTTGTAGGAAATTTTATCAGCTTTAATTTTTAAAGAAAGATAAAAATTGATAGGAGTAACTGATTTCGAGATATAAGCAAGAAACCAAAAACTGTTACCTTAATTAAGCGCTTGTATATAAGCAAATTTAGTACTATTAGTATTATTATTATTAATGTTATTGTTATTAATATGACGACTAAAAACAACTTTGAAGACTTTGGTGATTTTTATGTCTTCTCCTTTTTTCTCTACTAAAGTGTTAGACCCAATTAATTTAGTTTAATTTCGGTTTTTCAAACATTTTATTTTAAAGCAAATTTTTGTTAAAGATTATTTATATCCAACTCTATAACTCGCCTATGGTTCGTCCTACAGGACATTTGCAAAAAACTATTTTGTAGGAAATTTCATCCGCTTTAATTTTGAAAAAAAGATAAAATTTGACAGGAGTAACGGTTTTCGAAATATAAGCAAAAAACCAAAGTGAAAACTGTTACAGTTACTGAACAAAAATGTAATACAGTTTTCAATGTTTGAGACGAAGTCGAAGATGCAGCATTTAAAAACGACTCTAAAGACTTCAGTGACTTTTATGTCACCTCCTTTTTCCACTAATAAAGTGTTGGACCCAATAAATTAAGTGTATTTTAAATCACAAGACATTTTCTGTTAAAGCACTTTTTTTTTAAATATTAATTATTTTCAATCATATATCTCGCTTATGGTTAGTCCTACATGAAAAATGCAAATAACTATTTTGTAAGAAATTTTGTCAGCTTTAATTTTAGTAAAGAGATAAAAATTGATAGGAGTAACTGTTTTCGAGATATAAGCAAGAAACCAAACAACTGTTACCTTAATTAAGCGTTTGCATATAAGCAAATTTAGTACTATTAGTATTATTATTATTAATGTTATTGTTATTAATATGACGACTAAAGACGACTCTGAAACCTTTAGTGACTTTTATGTCTTCTCCTTTTTCCTCTACTAAAGTGTTAGACCCAATTAATTTAGTTTAATTTCAGTTATTCAAACATTTTATTTTCAAGCAAATTTTTGTTAAAGAATATTTATATCCAACTCTATAACTCGCTTATGGTTGGTCCTACAAAAGAAATGCGAATAACTGTTTTGTAGGAAATTTTATCAGCTTTAATTTTTAAAGAAAGATAAAAATTGATAGGAGTAACTGTTTTCGAGATATAAGCAAGAAACCAAAAACTGTTACCTTAATTAAGCGCTTGTATATAAGCAAATTTAGTACTATTAGTATTATTATTATTAATGTTATTGTTATTAATATGACGACTAAAAACAACTTTGAAGACTTTGGTGATTTTTATGTCTTCTCCTTTTTTCTCTACTAAAGTGTTAGACCCAATTAATTTAGTTTAATTTCGGTTTTTCAAACATTTTATTTTAAAGCAAATTTTTGTTAAAGATTATTTATATCCAACTCTATAACTCGCCTATGGTTTGTCCTACAGGACATTTGCAAATAACTATTTTGTAGGAAATTTTATCCGCTTTAATTTTGAAAAAAAGATAAAATTTGATAGGAGTAACGGTTTTCGAAATATAAGCAAAAAACCAAAGTGAAAACTGTTACAGTTA
>NW_026986758.1:0-2500 GCF_031307605.1 Tribolium castaneum
AGCTTATTTGAAATGATTCTATGCTTCCAAACGAGTAAATTTTTATTAAACAGATGCCAAACATCATGTTTTGTCCTATGAAGACATTTTATATTGCAGTTTGTATTAAAACAAAATATTTTCGTTGATTCTTTGTTAGAAGCAGCAAACCTAACATTAAAGAATCTGAAAACTTTGTATTCGGACACAAACCACCGAATTTTGTATCAGTTTAGACAAAAACGGTTGATTTTCGACAATATTTTGCTTTGAACAAGAAAACTTATATCAAACTGACTAAAAACGTCTTATTTTAGCACAAAACAAAAGATTTGCGTTATAGTCTTAAAGCTGATTCATGCCACAGTTTGGATAAAAACCAAATATTTTTGTTAATTCATTGTTACAAACAAGAAACCTTACATCAAAGAAACTGAAAACCCCTTATTCAGGCACAGAAATTCGAATTACGTTTCAGTCTGGACAAAAACTGCTTATTTTAGACGATCTTTTGTCTTGAACACGAAAACTTACATTAAAAAGATTAAAAATGTCTTATTCTGGCTGAAAACTGCAAATTATATATTACTCTAGATAAAAGCAATTTATCCTGATTACTCCTTTACTTAGAATAGAGTAAACTTGTATAAAACTTAATGAAAACTTTAAATTTCGTCTCAAAGAAATAATTCACATTATAGTTTTGACCAGCACTGTTTATTTCAAACGAATTTATGATTCGAAACTAATGAACTTTTATGGGGCAGATGCAAAACCACATATTACCATATAAAGCGTTGTTTTAAAGCAAAGTATTACCTTTTGCAACAAGAAATTTCACGTCAAAGAAACTGAAAACTTCGTATCCATGCATAAATATCGAATTACGTATCAGTTTAAGCAAATACAGCTTATTTTAAACGATTCCTTGCTATAAACAAGAAAAATTTTATCAAGCATATTGAAAACGTCTTATTCTCGAAAATAAGAGCAAATTATGTATCAGTTTTAACAAAAGCGGATTACTCTGTTTGATTCTATGCTTAGAGTAGAGTAAACTACTATAAAACGTAATTATAACTCTATATTCAAGCTCAAAAGAACAAATTACGTTATAGTTTTGGCAAAAAAAAATATTTCGGACGATTACATACTTCGAAGTAAGCAAACATTAATTGAACAAGTGCAAAAGCTAATACTTTGCTTTAAAATAACGATTTATGTGGTAATATGGTATTTTGCATCTGTCCTATAAAAGTTTACTCGTTTCGCTCCATTGAATCATTCGAAATAAATTATTTTAACACAACAACAGCGAAAATAATTTGTTTTTGTTTAAACTGTTACATAAGTCGCTTTTATAAAACGAACTAAGACGTTTGGCATTTGTTTAGTGAAAGTTTTCTCGTTTGGGGGCATAAAATCGTTTGAAATTAACAGTTCTGGTCAAAACTATAACGTAAATTATTTCTTTGAGACGAAATTTAAAGTTTTCATTAAGTTTTATACAAGTTTGCTCTGTTCTAAGCAAAGGAGTAATCAGGATAAACTGCTTTTATCCAAAGTAATACATAATTTGCAGTTTTGAGCCAGAATAAGACGTTTTTAATCTTTTTAATGTAAGTTTTCGTGTTCAAAAGAAAGAATCGTCTAAAATAAGCAATTTGTGTCTAGACTGAAACGTAATTTGATTTTCTGGGCCTGAATAAGAGGTTTTCAGATTCTTTGATGTAAGGTTTCTTGTTTGTAACAATGAATAAACGAAAATCATTGGTTTTAATCCAAACTGTGACATACATCGTTTTTTAAAGGCGAAATCAGACGTTTTGCCTCTGTTCAGTGAAAGTATACTGGTTTCAAAGCATAGAATCGTTTGAAATTAACAGTTCTCGTCAAGACTATAACGCAAATCTTTAAAGTGATACAAAGAAATAATTTACGTTATAGTTTTGACCAGAACTGATAAATTCAAACGATTTTATGCCCCCAAACGAGAAAACTTTCAATAAACAGATGCCAAACGTCTTAGTTCGTTTTATAAAAGCGATTTATGTTACAGTTTAAACAAAAACAAATTATTTTCGTTGTTGTTGTGTCAAAATAATTTCTTTCGAATGATTCAATGGAGCGAAACGAGTAAACTTTTATAGGACAGATGCAAAATACCATATTACCACATAAATCGTTATTTTAAAGCAAAGTATTAGCTTTTGCACTTGTTCAATTAAAGTTTGCTTACTTCGAAGTATGTAATCGTCCGAAATATTTTTTTTTGCCAAAACTATAACGTAATTTGTTCTTTTGAGCTTGAATATAGAGTTTTCATTACGTTTTATAGTAGTTTACTCTACTCTAAGCATAGAATCAAACAGAGTAATCCGCTTTTGTTAAAACTGATACATAATTTGCTCTTATTTTCGAGAATAAGACGTTTTCAATATGCTTGATAAAATTTTTCTTCTTTATAGCAAGGAATCGTTTAAAATAAGCTGTATTTGCTTAAACTGATACGTAATTCGAT
>NW_026986758.1:7500-22347 GCF_031307605.1 Tribolium castaneum
ATATAAGCAAGAAACCAAAAAACTGTTACCTTAATTAAGCGTTTGCATGTAAGCAAATTTAGTACTATTAGTATTATTATTAATGTTATTGTTATTAATATGACGACTAAAGACTAAATTAAACTAAATTAATTGTGTCTAACACTTTAGTATAGGAAAAAGGAGAAGACATAAAAGTCACCAAAGTCTTCAGAGTCGTTTTTAGTCGTCATATTAATAACAATAACATTAATAATAATAATACTAATAGTACTAAATTTGCTTATATGCAAGCGCTTTATTAAAGTAACAGTTTTTTGGTTTCTTGCTTATATCTCGAAAACAGTTACTCCTATCAATTTTTATCTGTTTACTAAAATTAAAGCTGATAAAATTTTTTACAAAATAGTTATTTGCATTTTTCATGTAGGACTAACCTTAAGCGAGATATAAGTTTGAAAATAATCAATATTTAAAAAAAAAGTGCTTTAACAGAAAATGTCTTGTGATTTAAAATACACTTAATTTATTGGGTCCAATACATTATTAGAAGAAAAAGGAGGTGACTTAAAAGTCACAGAAGTCTTCAGAGTCGTTTTTAAATGCTGCATTTTCGTCTTCGTCTCAAACATTGAAAACTGAATTACATTTTTGTTTAGTAACTGTAACAGTTTTCACTTTGGTTTTTTGCTTATATCTCGAAAACAATTATTCCTATCAATTTTTATCTTTCTTTCAAAATTAAAGCTGATAAAATTTCCTACAAAATAGTTATTTGCATTTTTCATGTAGGACTAACCATAAGCGAGATATAAGTTTGAAAATAATTAATATTAAAAAAAAGTGCTTTAACAGAAAATGTCTTGTGATTTAAAATACACTTAATTTAATGGGTCCAATACTTTATTAGAAGAAAAAGGAGGTGACATAAAAGTCACTGAAGTCTTCAGAGTCGATTTTAAATGCTGCATTTTCGTCTTTGTCTCAAACATTGAATACTGAATTACATTTTTGTTTAGTAACAGTTACAGTTTTCTTATTGGTTTTTTGCTTATATCTCGAAAACAGTTACTCCTATCAATTTTTATCTTTCTTTCAAAATCAAAGCTGATAAAATTTCCTACAAAATAGATATTGGCATTTTTTTTGTAGGACCAACCATAAGCGAGTTATAGAGTTGGATATAAATAATCTTTAACAAAAATTTGCTTTAAAATAAAATGTTTGAAAAACCGAAATTAAACTAAATTAATTAAGACTAACACTTTAGTTGAGGAAAAAGGAGAAGACATAAAAGTCACCAAAGTTTTGAGAGTTGTTTTTAGTCGTCATATTAATAACAATAACATTAATAATAATAATACTAATAGTACTAAATTTGCTTATATGCAAGCGCTTTATTAAGGTAACAGTTTATTGGTTTCTTGCTTATATCTCGAAAACAGTTACTCCTATCAATTTTTATCTTTTTACTAAAATTAAAGCTGATAAAATTTCCTACAAAATAGTTATTTGTATTTTTCTTGTAGGACCAAGCATAAGCGAGTTATAGAGATAGATATAAATAATATTTAACAAAAATTTGCTTTAAAATAAAATGTTTGAAATACTGAAATTAAACTAAATTAATTGTGTCTAACACTTTAGTATAGGAAAAAGGAGAAGACATAAAAGTCACCAAAGTCTTCAGAGTCGTTTTTAGTCGTCATATTAATAACAATAACATTAATAATAATAATACTAATAGTACTAAATTTGCTTATATGCAAGCGCTTTATTAAGGTAACAGTTTTTTGGTTTCTTGCTTATATCTCGAAAACAGTTACTCCTATCAATTTTTATCTGTTTACTAAAACTAAAGCTGATAAAATTTCCTACAAAATAGTTATTTACATTTTTCATGTAGGACTAACCATAAGCGAGATATAAGTTTGAAAATAATCAATATTTAAAAAAAAGTGCTTTAACAGAAAATGTCTTGTGATTTAAAATACACTTAATTTATTGGGTCCAATACATTATTAGAAGAAAAAGGAGGTGACTTAAAAGTCACAGAAGTCTTCAGAGTCGTTTTTAAATGCTGCATTTTCGTCTTCGTCTCAAACATTGAAAACTGAATTACATTTTTGTTTAGTAACTGTAACAGTTTTCACTTTGGTTTATTGCTTATATCTCGAAAACAATTATTCCTATCAATTTTTATCTTTCTTTCAAAATTAAAGCTGATAAAATTTCCTACAAAATAGTTATTTGCATTTTTCTTGTAGGACCAACCATAAGCGAGTTATAGAGTTGGATATAAATAATATTTAACAAAAACTTGCTTTAAAATAAAATGTTTGAAAAACTAAAAAATAAAATTTCCTACAAAATAGTAATTTGCATTTTTCATATAGGACTAACCATAAGCGAGATATAAGTTTAAAAATAATTAATATTTAAAAAAAAAGTGCTTTAACAGAAAATGTCTTGTGATTTAAAATACACTTAATTTATTGTGTCCAATACTTTATTAGAAGAAAAAGGAGGTGACATAAAAGTCACCAAAGTCTTGAGAGTCGTTCTTAGTCGTCATATCAATAACAATAACATTAATAATAATAATACTAATAGTACTAAATTTGCTTATATGCAAGCGCTTTATTAAGGTAACAGTTTATTGGTTTCTTGCTTATATCTCGAAAACAGTTACCCCTATCAATTTTTATCTTTTTACTAAAATTAAAGCTGATAAAATTTCCTACAAAATAGTTATTTGTATTTTTCTTGTAGGACCAAGCATAAGCGAGTTATAGAGATAGATATAAATAATATTTAACAAAAATTTGCTTTAAAATAAAATGATTGAAATACTGAAATTAAACTAAATTAATTGTGTCTAACACTTTAGTATAGGAAAAAGGAGAAGACATAAAAGTCACCAAAGTCTTCAGAGTCGTTTTTAGTCGTCATATTAATAACAATAACATTAATAATAATAATACTAATAGTACTAAATTTGCTTATATGCAAGCGCTTTATTAAGGTAACAGTTTTTTGGTTTCTTGCTTATATCTCGAAAACAGTTACTCCTATCAATTTTTATCTGTTTACTAAAATTAAAGCTGATAAAATTTCCTACAAAATAGTTATTTGCATTTTTCATGTAGGACTAACCATAAGCGAGATAAAAGTTTGAAAATAATCAATATTTAAAAAAAAGTGCTTTAACAGAAAATGTCATGTGATTTAAAATACACTTAATTTATTGGGTCCAATACATTATTAGAAGAAAAAGGAGGTGACTTAAAAGTCACAGAAGTCTTCAGAGTCGTTTTTGAATGCTGCATTTTCGTCTTCGTCTCAAACATTGAAAACTGAATTACATTTTTGTTTAGTAACTGTAACAGTTTTCACTTTGGTTTTTTGCTTATATCTCGAAAACAATTATTCCTATCAATTTTTATCTTTCTTTCAAAATTAAAGCTGATAAAATTTCCTACAAAATAGTTATTTGCATTTTTCTTGTAGGACCAACCATAAGCGAGTTATAGAGTTGGATATAAATAATATTTAACAAAAACTTGCTTTAAAATAAAATGTTTGAAAAACTAAAAAATAAAATTTCCTACAAAATAGTAATTTGCATTTTTCATATAGGACTAACCATAAGCGAGATATAAGTTTAAAAATAATTAATATTTACAAAAAAAGTGCTTTAACAGAAAATATCTTGTGATTTAAAATACACTTAATTTATTGGGTCCAATGCTTTATTAGAAGAAAAAGGAGGTGACATAAAAGTCACCAAAGTCTTGAGAGTCGTTCTTAGTCGTCATATCAATAACAATAACATTAATAATAATAATACTAATAGTACTAAATTTGCTTATATGCAAGCGCTTTATTAAGGTAACAGTTTATTGGTTTCTTGCTTATATCTCGAAAACAGTTACTCTTATCAATTTTTATCTTTTTACTAAAATTAAAGCTGATAAAATTTCCTACATAATAGTTATTTGTATTTTTCTTGTAGGACCAAGCATAAGCGAGTTATAGAGATAGATATAAATAATATTTAACAAAAATTTGCTTTAAAATAAAATGTTTGAAATACTGAAATTAAACTAAATTAATTGTGTCTAACACTTTAGTATAGGAAAAAGGAGAAGACATAAAAGTCACCAAAGTCTTCAGAGTCGTTTTTAGTCGTCATATTAATAACAATAACATTAATAATAATAATACTAATAGTACTAAATTTGCTTATATGCAAGCGCTTTACTAAGGTAACAGTTTTTTGGTTTCTTTACTCCTATCAATTTTTATCTGTTTACTAAAATTAAAGCTGATAAAATTTCCTACAAAATAGTTATTTGCATTTTTCATGTAGGACTAACCATAAGCGAGATATAAGTTTGAAAATAATCAATATTTAAAAAAAAGTGCTTTAACAGAAAATGTCATGTGATTTAAAATACACTTAATTTATTGGGTCCAATACATTATTAGAAGAAAAAGGAGGTGACTTAAAAGTCACAGAAGTCTTCAGAGTCGTTTTTAAATGCTGCATTTTCGTCTTCGTCTCAAACATTGAAAACTGAATTACATTTTTGTTCAGTAACAGTTACAGTTTTCTTATTGGTTTTTTGCTTATATCTCGAAAACAGTTACTCCTATTAATTTTTATCTTTTTTTCAAAATTAAAGCTGATAAAATTTCCTACAAAATAGTTATTTGCATTTTTCTTGTAGGACCAACCATAAGCGAGTTATAGAGTTGGATATAAATAATATTTAACAAAAACTTGCTTTAAAATAAAATGTTTGAAAAACTAAAAAATAAAATTTCCTACAAAATAGTAATTTGCATTTTTCATGTAGGACTAACCATAAGCGAGATATAAGTTTAAAAATAATTAATATTTAAAAAAAAGTGTTTTACAGAAAATGTCTTGTGATTTAAAATACACTTAATTTATTGGGTCCAATACTTTATTAGAAGAAAAAGGAGGTGACATAAAAGTCACCAAAGTCTTGAGAGTCGTTCTTAGTCGTCATATCAATAACAATAACATTAATAATAATAATACTAATAGTACTAAATTTGCTTATATGCAAGCGCTTAATTAAGGTAACAGTTTCTTGCTTATATCTCGAAAACTTACATTTTTGTTCAGTAACTGTAACAGTTTTTACTTTGGTTTTTTGCTTATATCTCGAAAACAATTACTCCTATCAATTTTTATCTTTTTTTCAAAATTAAAGCTGATAAAATTTCCTACAAAATAGTTATTTGCATTTTTTTTGTAAGACCAACCATAAGCGAGTTATAGAGTTGGATATAAATAATCTTTAACAAAAATTTGCTTTAAAATATAATGTTTGAAAAACCGAAATTAAACTAAATTAATTGAGTCTAACACTTTAGTATAGGAAAAGGAGAAGACATAAAAGTCACCAAAGACTTCAGAGTCGTTTTTAGTCGTCATATTAATAACAATAACATTAATAATAATAATAATGCTGCATTTTCGTCTTCGTCTCAAATATTGAAAACTGAATTCCATTTTTGTTCAGTAACAGTTACAGTTTTCTTATTGGTTTCTTGCTTATATCTCGAAAACAGTTACTTCTATCAATTTTTATCTTTTTTTCAAAATTAAAGCTGATAACATTTCCTACAAACTAGTTATTTGCATTTTTTTGTAGGACCAACCATAAGCGAGTTATAGAGTTGGATATAAATAATCTTTAACAAAAATTTTCTTTAAAATAAAATGTTTGAAAAACTAAAATTAAACCAAATTAATTGTGTCTAACACTTTAGTAGAGGAAAAAGGAGAAGACATAAAAGTCACTAAAGTCTTCAGAGTCGTTTTTAGTCGTCATATTAATAACAATAACATTAATAATAATAATACTAATAGTACTAAATTTGCTTATATGCAAGCGCTTAATTAATGTAACAGTTTTTTGGTTTCTAGCTTATATCTCGAAAACAGTTACACCTATCAAATTTTATCTTTCTTTCAAAATTAAAGCTGATAAAATTTCCAACAAAGTAATTATTTGCATTTTTCTTGTAGGACCAAGCATAAGCGAGTTATAGAGATGAATATAAATAATTTTTAACAAAAATTTGCTTTAAAATAAAATGTTTGAAAAACTGAAATTAAACTAACTTAATTGTGTCTAACACTTTAGTGGAGGAAAAAGGAGAAGACATAAAAGTCTTTAAAGGTTTCAGAATCGTCTTTAGTCGTCATATTAATAACAATAACATTAATAAACTAATAGAACTAAATTTGCTTATATGCAAACGGTGCATTAAGGTAATAGTTTTTTGGTTTCTTGCTTATATCTCGAAAACAGTTACTCCTATCAATTTTTAACTTTTCACCAAAATTAAAGATGATAAAATTTCCTGCAAAATAGTTATTTGCATTTTTCATGTAGAACAAACCATAAGCGAGATATAAGTTTGAAAATAATTAATAATTAAAAAAAAAATGTGTTTTAACAGAAAATGTCTTGTGATTTAAAATACACTTAATTTATTGGGTCCAATACTTAATTAGAAGAAAAAGGAGGTGCAAATAACTATTTTGTTGGAAATTTTATTAGCTTTAATTGTGAAAGAAAGATAAAATTTGATAGGAGTAACTGTTTTCGAGATATAAGCAAAAAACCAATAAGAAAACTGTAACTGTTACTGAACAAAAATGTAATTCAGTTTTCAATGTTTGAGACGAAGACAAAAATGCAGCATTTAAAAACGACTCTGAAAACTTCAGTGACTTTTATGTCACCTCCTTTTTCTTCTAATAAAGTATTGGACCCAATAAATTAAGTGTATTATAAATCACAAGACATTTTCTGTTAAAACACTTTTTTTTAATTATTAATTACTTTCAAACTTATATCTCGCTTATGGTTAGTTCTACATGAAAAATGCAAATAACTATTTTGTAGGAAATTTTATCACCTTTAATTTTGGTGAAAAAATAAAAATTGATAGGAGTAACTGTTTTCGAGATATAAGCAAAAAACAAAAAAACTGTTACTTTAATTAAGCGCTTGCATATAAGCAAATTTAGTACTACTTGTATTGTTATTATAAATGTTATTGTTATTAATATGACGACTAAAGACAACTCTAAGACTTTAGTGACTTTTATGTCTCCTCCTTTTTCCACTACTAAAGTGTTAGACACAATTAATTTAGTTTAATTTCAGTTTTTCAAACATTTTATTTTAAAGCAAATTTTTGTTAAATATTAAAAACTATAAAATGGCTTAGATTGCCTAAAACACACATCACACATGATCTTTTGCATAGAAATGATAAAACGCTCATATAACACAAAATAAGCTTTATTTTTGCTTAGAAAACTAAGCTTACTTTTATTACTACTATTATTATTATTTTTATTATTATTATTATTATTATTATTATTACTATTATTATTATTATTATTATTATTATTATTATTATTATTATTATTATTAATATTATTATTATTAAAAACCGATTATAACTTTTGTATAGTAAATGTTTTTATACCAGTTTTAAAATGAGTTATTAATTTTAGACAATTTCTTGTCTAAAAACACAGATCACAGATGATCTCTTGCATAGAAATGAGAAAACGCTCAGATAACACAAAATAAGCATCATTTTTGCTTAGAAAAACTA
The DNA here is from genome assembly GCF_031307605.1 of Tribolium castaneum. NCBI lineage: Eukaryota > Metazoa > Arthropoda > Insecta > Coleoptera > Tenebrionidae > Tribolium > Tribolium castaneum. The sequence continues at coordinate 15,157 of NW_026986758.1, forward strand.
AGCTTTAATTTAGAAAGAAATTCATTATTATAAGTATTATTATCATTATTATTATTATTATTATTATTATTATTATTATTATTATTAACTTTTGTATAGTAAATGTTTTTATACCAGTTTTAAAATGAGTTATTAATTTTAAACAATTTCTTGCCTAAAAACGCTCATATAACACACAAAATATGCTTTATTTTTGCTTAGAAAACTAAGCTTACTTTTATTACTATTATTATTATTTTAATTATTATTATAAAACTATAAAATGGCTTAGATTGCCTAAAAACACAGATCACACATGATCTTTTGCATAGAAATGAGAAAACGCTCATATAACACAAAATAAGCTTCATTTTTGCTTAGAAAACTAAGCTTAATTTTATTACTACTATTATTATTATATTTATTATTATTATTATTATTATTACTATTATTATTATTATTATTAATATTATTATTATTAAAAACCGATTATAACTTTTGTATAGTAAATGTTTTTATACCAGTTTTAAAATGAGTTATATTAATTTAGACAATTTATTGCCTAAAAACACAGATCACAGATGATCTCTTGCATAGAAATGAGAAAACGCTCATATAACACAAAAAGAGCTTCATGTTTGCTTAGAAAACTGAGCTTACTTTTATTACTATTATTATTTTTATTATTATTATTATTATTATTACTATTATTAGTATTATTATTTTTATTATTATTATTATTTTTATTATTATTATTATTATTATTATTATTATTATTATTATTATTATTATTATTGTTATTATTATTATTATTATTAAAAACTTATATTAAACAGACAGAAAACGTCGTATTCTGACACAAAAAAACGAATTACGTTATAGACTTGACGAGAACGGCGTATCTCGGACTCTTATAGGACTCTTATAGGGTCAAAAAGTATCAGTTTGGATTAAAATAAATTATTTTTGTTGACTCTCAGTCTGAATTGTTCATCAGTTCAAACAAAAACGGCTTATTTTAGACGATCTTTTGCTTTGAACAAGAAAACTTACATCGAACAGACTAAAAACGTATTAATCTGGCATAAAAGAGCAATTTATGTATCACTTTGGATAAAGGCAGCTAATCCTATTCGTTTCATTGCTTAAAATAGACAAAATTGTTAATAAATCTAACAAAAACGCTGTATTCTAGCACAAAATACTAATTACATTATAGTTTCGACGAGAATAGCTTATTTGGAATGATTCTATGCTTCCAAACGAGTAAATTTTTATTAAACAGATGCCAAACATCATGTTTTGTCCTATAAAGACATTTTATATTGCAGTTTGTATTAAAACAAAATATTTTCGTTGATTCTTTGTTAGAAGCAGCAAACCTAACATTAAAGAATCTGAAAACTTTGTATTCGGACACAAACCACCGAATTTTGTATCAGTTTAGACAAAAACGGTTGATTTTCGACAATATTTTGCTTTGAACAAGAAAATTTATATCAAACTGACTAAAAAGGTCTTATTTTAGCACAAAACAAAAGATTTGCGTTATAGTCTTGAAGCTGATTCATGACACAGTTTGGATAAAAACCAATTATTTTTGTTAATTCATTGTTACAAACAAGAAACCTTACATCAAAGAAACTGAAAACCCCTTATTCAGGCACGGAAATTCGAATTACGTTTCAGCCTTTGTTTTGAACACGAAAACTTACATTAAAAAGATTAAAAACGTCTTATTCTGGCTGAAAACTGCAAATTATATATTACTCTAGATAAAAGCAATTTATCCTGATTACTCCTTTACTTAGAATAGAGTAAACTTGTATAAAACTTAATGAAAACTTTAAATTTAGTCTCAAAGAAATAATTTACGTTATAGTTTTGACCAGCACTGTTTATTTCAAACGAATTTATGATTCGAAACTAATGAACTTTTATGGGGCAGATGCAAAACCACATATTACCATATAAAGCGTTGTTTTAAAGCAAAGTATTACCTTTTGCAACAAGAAATTTTACGTCAAAGAAACTGAAAACTTCGTATCCATGCATAAATAACGAATTACGTATCAGTTTAGGCAAATACAGCTTATTTTAAACGATTCATTGCTATAAACAAGAAAAATTTTATCAAGCATATTGAAAACGTCTTATTCTCGAAAATAAGAGCAAATTATGTATCAGTTTTGACAAAAGCGGATTACTCTGTTTGATTCTATGCTTAGAGTAGAGTAAACTACTATAAAACGTAATGAAAACTCTATATTCAAGCTCAAAAGAACAAATTACGTTATAGTTTTGGCAAAAAAAATATTTCGGACGATTACATACTTCGAAGTAAGCAAACTTTAATTGAACAAGTGCAAAAGCTAATACTTTGCTTTAAAATAACGATTTATGTGGTAATATGGTATTTTGCATCTGTCCTATAAAAGTTTACTCGTTTCGCTCCATTGAATCATTCGAAATAAATTATTTTGACACAACAACAACGAAAATAATTTGTTTTTGTTTAAACTGTAACATAAGTCGCTTTTATAAAACGAACTAAGACGTTTGGCATCTGTTTATTGAAAGTTTTCTCGTTTGGGGGCATAAAATCGTTTGAAATTAACAGTTCTGGTCAAAACTATAACGTAAATTATTTCTTTGTATCACTTTAAAGATTTGCGTTATAGTCTTGACGAGAACTGTTAATTTCAAACGATTCTATGCTTTGAAACCAGTATACTTTCACTGAACAGAGGCAAAACGTCTGAGTTCGCCTTTAAAAAACGATTTATGTCACAGTTTGGATTAAAACCAATGATTTTCGTTTATTCATTGTTACAAACAAGAAACCTTACATCAAAGAAACTGAAAACCTCTTATTCAGGCCCAGAAAATCAAATTACGTTTCAGTCTAGACACAAATTGCTTATTTTAGACGATTCTTTCTTTTGAACACGAAAACTTACATTAAAAAGATTAAAAACGTCTTATTCTGGCTCAAAACTGCAAATTATGTATTACTTTGGATAAAAGCAGTTTATCCTGATTACTCCTTTGCTTAGAATAGAGCAAACTTGTATAAAACTTAATGAAAACTTTAAATTTCGTCTCAAAGAAATAATTTACGTTATAGTTTTGACCAGAACTGTTAATTTCAAACGATTTTATGCCCCCAAACGAGAAAACTTTCACTAAACAAATGCCAAACGTCTTAGTTCGTTTTATAAAAGCGACTTATGTAACAGTTTAAACAAAAACAAATTATTTTCGCTGTTGTTGTGTTAAAATAATTTATTTCGAATGATTCAATGGAGCGAAACGAGTAAACTTTTATAGGACAGATGCAAAATACCATATTACCACATAAATCGTTATTTTAAAGCAAAGTATTAGCTTTTGCACTTGTTCAATTAAAGTTTGCTTACTTCGAAGTATGTAATCGTCCGAAATATTTTTTTTTGCCAAAACTATAACGTAATTTGTTCTTTTGAGCTTGAATATAGAGTTTTAATTACGTTTTATAGTAGTTTACTCTACTCTAAGCATAGAATCAAACAGAGTAATCCGCTTTTGTTAAAACTGATACATAATTTGCTCTTATTTTCGAGAATAAGACGTTTTCAATATGCTTGATAAAATTTTTCTTGTTTATAGCAAGGAATCGTTTAAAATAAGCTGTATTTGCTTAAACTGATACGTAATTCGATATTTATGCATGGATACGAAGTTTTCAGTTTCTTTGACGTGAAATTTCTTGTTGCAAAAGGTAATACTTTGCTTTAAAACAACGCTTTATATGGTAATATGTGGTTTTGCATCTGCCCCATAAAAGTTCATTAGTTTCGAATCATAAATTCGTTTGAAATAAACAGTGCTGGTCAAAACTATAATGTAAATTATTTCTTTGAGACGAAATTTAAAGTTTTCATTAAGTTTTATACAAGTTTACTCTATTTTAAGTAAAGGAGTAATCAGGATAAATTGCTTTTATCTAGAGTAATATATAATTTGCAGTTTTCAGCCAGAATAAGACGTTTTTAATCTTTTTAATGTAAGTTTTCGTGTTCAAGACAACAGATCGTCTAAAATAAGCAGTTTTTGTCCAGACTGAAACGTAATTCGAATTTCTGTGCCTGAATAAGGGGTTTTCAGTTTCTTTGATGTAAGGTTTCTTGTTTGTAACAATGAATTAACAAAAATATTTGGTTTTTATCCAAACTGTGGCATGAATCAGCTTTAAGACTATAACGCAAATCTTTTGTTTTGTGCTAAAATAAGACGTTTTTAGTCAGTTTGATATAAGTTTTCTTGTTCAAAGCAAAATATTGTCGAAAATCAACCGTTTTTGTCTAAACTGATACAAAATTCGGTGGTTTGTGTCCGAATACAAAGTTTTCAGATTCTTTAATGTTAGGTTTGCTGCTTCTAACAAAGAATCAACGAAAATATTTTGTTTTAATACAAACTGCAATATAAAATGTCTTCATAGGACAAAACATGATGTTTGGCATCTGTTTAATAAAAATTTACTCGTTTGGAAGCATAGAATCATTTCAAATAAGCTATTCTCGTCGAAACTATAATGTAATTAGTATTTTGTGCTAGAATACAGCGTTTTTGTTAGATTTATTAACAATTTTGTCTATTTTAAGCAATGAAACGAATAGGATTAGCTGCCTTTATCTAAAGTGATAAATAAATTGCTCTTTTATGCCAGATTAATACGTTTTTAGTCTGTTCGATGTAAGTTTTCTTGTTCAAAGCAAAAGATCGTCTAAAATAAGCCGTTTTTGTTTGAACTGATGTACAATTCAGACTGAGAGTCAACAAAAATAATTTATTTTAATCCAAACTGATACTTTTTGACCCTATAAAAGTCCTATAAGAGTCCGAGATACGCCGTTCTCGTCAAGTCTATAACGTAATTCGTTTTTTTGTGTCAGAATACGACGTTTTCTGTCTGTTTAATATAAGTTTTTAATAATAATAATAATAATAACAATAATAATAATAATAATAATAATAATAATAATAATAATAATAATAATAATAATAATAATAATAATAATAACAATAATAATAATAATAATAATAATAATAATAAAAATAATAATACTAATAATAGTAATAAAAATAATAATAGTAATAAAAGTAAGCTTAGTTTTCTAAGCAAACATGAAGCTCTTTTTGTGTTATATGAGCGTTTTCTCATTTCTATGCAAGAAATCATCTGTGATCTGTGTTTTTAGGCAAGAAATTGTCTAAAATTAATAACTCATTTTAAAACTGGTATAAAAACATTTACTATACAAAAGTTAATAATAATAATAATAATAATAATAATAATAATAATAGTAATAAAAAATAATAATAATAATAATAATAATAATAATAATAATAATAATAATAATAATAATAATAATAATAATAATGATAATAATACTTATAATATTGAATTTCTTTCTAAATTAAAGCTTAGTTTTTCTAAGCAAAAATGATGCTTATTTTGTGTTATCTGAGCGTTTTCTCATTTCTATGCAAGAGATCATCTGTGATCTGTGTTTTTAGGCAATAAATTGTCTAAATTAATATAACTCATTTTAAAACTGGCATAAAAACATTTACTATACAAAAGTTATAATCGGTTTTTAATAATAATAATATTAATAATAATAATAATAATAGTAATAATAATAATAATAATAATAATAAATATAATAATAATAGTAGTAATAAAAGTAAGCTTAGTTTTCTAAGCAAAAATGAAGCTTATTTTGTGTTATATGAGCGTTTTCTCATTTCTATGCAAAAGATCATGTGTGATCTGTGTTTTTAGGCAATCTAAGCCATTTTATAGTTTTTAGGCAAGAAATTGGCTAAAATTAATCACTCATTTTAAAACTGGTATAAAAACAATACTATACAAAAGTTATAATCGGTTTTTAATAATAATAATAATAATAATAATAATAATAATAATAATAATAATAATAATAATAATAACAATAATAATAATAATAATAATAATAATAATAATAATAATAATAACAATAATAATAATAATTAAAATAATAATAATAGTAATAAAAGTAAGCTTACTTTTCTAAGCAAAAATAAAGCTTATTTGTGTGTTATATGAGCGTTTTTAGGCAAGAAATTGTTTAAAATTAATAACTCATTTTAAAACTGGTATAAAAACATTTACTATACAAAAGTTAATAATAATAATAATAATAATAATAATAATAGTAATAAAAGAAATAATAATAATAATAATAATAATAATAATAATAATAATAATAATAATAATAATGATAATAATACTTATAATAATGAATTTCTTTCTAAATTAAAGCTTAGTTTTTCTAAGCAAAAATGATGCTTATTTTGTGTTATCTGAGCGTTTTCTCATTTCTATGCAAGAGATCATCTGTGATCTGTGTTTTTAGACAAGAAATTGTCTAAAATTAATAACTCATTTTAAAACTGGTATAAAAACATTTACTATACAAAAGTTATAATCGGTTTTTAATAATAATAATATTAATAATAATAATAATAATAATAGTAATAATAATAATAATAATAATAATAAAAATAATAATAATAGTAGTAATAAAAGTAAGCTTAGTTTTCTAAGCAAAAATGAAGCTTATTTTGTGTTATATGAGCGTTTTATCATTTCTATGCAAAAGATTATGTGTGATGTGTGTTTTAGGCAATCTAAGCCATTTTATAGTTTTTAATATTTAACAAAAATTTGCTTTAAAATAAAATGTTTGAAAAACTGAAATTAAACTAAATTAATTGTGTCTAACACTTTAGTAGAGGAAAAAGGAGGAGACATAAAAGTCACTAAAGTCTTAGAGTTGTCTTTAGTCGTCATATTAATAACAATAACATTTATAATAACAATACTAGTAGTACTAAATTTGCTTATATGCAAGCGCTTAATTAAAGTAACAGTTTTTTTGTTTTTTGCTTATATCTCGAAAACAGTTACTCCTATCAATTTTTACTTTTTCACCAAAATTAAAGGTGATAAAATTTCCTACAAAATAGTTATTTGCATTTTTCATGTAGAACTAACCATAAGCGAGATATAAGTTTGAAAGTAATTAATAATTAAAAAAAAGTGTTTTAACAGAAAATGTCTTGTGATTTATAATAAACTTAATTTATTGGGTCCAATACTTTATTAGAAGAAAAAGGAGGTGA
>NW_026986759.1:0-22653 GCF_031307605.1 Tribolium castaneum
GTAACTGTTTTCGAGATATAAGCAAGAAACCAAAAAACTGTTACCTTAATAAAGCGCTTGCATATAAGCAGATTTAGTACTATTAGTATTATTATTATTAATGTTATTGTTATTAATATGACGACTAAAAACGATTCTGAAGACTTTGGTGACTTTTATGTCTTTTTCTTTTTTCTCTACTAAAGTGTTAGACACAATTAATTTAGTTTAATTTCAGTATTTCAAACATTTTATTTTTAAGCAAGTTTTTGTTAAATATTATTTATATCCAACTTTATAACTCGCTTATGGTTGGTCTTACAAGAAAAATGCAAATAACTATTTTGTAGGAAATGTTATCAGCTTTAATTTTGAAAGAAAGATAAAAATTGATAGGAGTAACTGTTTTCGAGATATAAGCAAAAAACCAATAAGAAAACTGTAACTGTTACTGAACAAAAATGTAATTCAGTTTTCAATGTTTGAGACGAAGACAAAAATGCAGCATTTAAAAACGACTCTGAAGACTTCAGTGACTTTTATGTCACCTCCTTTTTCTTCTAATACAGTATTGGACCCAATAAATTAAGTGTATTTTATAAATCACAAGACATTTTCTGTTAAAACACTTTTTTTTAATTATTAATTATTTTCAAACTTATATCTCGCTTATGGTTAGTTCTACATGAAAAATGCAAATAACTATTTTGTAGGAAATTTTATCACCTTAATTTTAGTGAAAAAGTAAAAATTGATAGGAGTAACTGTTTTCGAGATATAAGCAAAAAACAGAAAAACTGTTACCTTAATTAAGCGCTTGCATATAAGCAAATTTAGTACTACAAGTATTGTTATTATAAATTTTATTGTTATTAATATGACGACTAAAGACAACTCTAAGACTTTAGTGACTTTTATGTCTCCTCCTTTTTTCTCTACTAAAGTGTTAGACACACTTAATTTAGTTTAATTTCAGTTTTTCAAACATTTTATTTTAATGCAAATTTTTGTTAAATATTAAAAACTATTAAATGGCTTAGATTGCCTAAAAACACAGATCACACATGATCTTTTGCATAGAAATGAGAAAACGCTCATGTAACACACAAAATAAGCTCCATTTTTCCTTATTAAAAGTATTATTATTATTATTACTTTTGTTACTATTACTATTATTATTATTATTATTATTATTATTATTATTATTATTATTATTATTAGTATTATTATTATTATTATTATTATTATTATTATTATTATTATTATTAACTTTTGTATAGTAAATGTTTTTATACCAGTTTTAAAATGAGTTATTAATTTTAGCCAATTTCTTGCCTAAAAACTATCAAATGGCTTAGATTGCCTAAAAACACAGATCACACATGATCTTTTGCATAGAAATGAGAAAAGCTCATATAACACAAAATAAGCTTCATTTTTGCTTAGAAAACTAAGCTTACTTTTATTACTACTATTATTATTATTTTTATTATTATTATTATTATTACTATTATTTTTATTATTATTATTACTATTATTATTATTATTATTATTATTATTATTATTATTATTATTAATATTATTATTATTAAAAACCGATTATAAGTTTTGTATAGTAAATGTTTTTATACCAGTTTTAAAATGAGTTATTAATTTTAGACAATTTCTTGCCTAAAAAAACAGATCACAGATGATCTCTTGCATAGAAATGAGAAAACGCTCAGATAACACAAAATAAGCTTCATTTTTCCTTAGAAAAACTAAGCTTTAATTTAGAAAGAAATTCATTATTATAAGTATTATTATTATTATTATTATTATTATTATTATTATTATTATTATTATTATTATTATTACTTTTATTACTATTATTATTATTATTATTATTATTAAAAACCTATTATAACTTTTGTATAGTAAATGTTTTTATTGTATTTTAAATCACAAGGCATTTTCTGTTAAAGCACTTTCTTTTTAAATATTAATTATTATCAAACTTATATCTCGCTTATGGTTAGTCCTACATGAAAAATGCAAATAACTATTTTGTAGGAAATTTTATCAGCTTTAATTTTAGTAAAAAGATAAAAATTGATAGGAGTAACTGTTTTCGAGATATAAGCAAGAAACCAAAAAACTGTTACCTTAATTAAGCGCTTGCATATAAGCAAATTTAGTAATATTAGTATTACTAATATTAATGTTATTGTTATTAATGTGACGATTAAAAACGACTCTTAAGACTTTGGTGACTTTTATGTCTTCTCCTTTTTCCTCTACTAAAGTGTTAGTCTTAATTTAGTTTAATTTCGGTTTTTCAAACATTTTATTTTAAAGCAAATTTTTGTTAAAGATTATTTATATCCAACTCTATAACTCGCTTATGGTTGGTCCTACAAAAAAATGCAAATAACTATTTTGTAGGAAATTTTATCAGCTTTAATTTTGAAAAAAAGATAAAAATTGATAGGAGTAACTGTTTTCGAGATATAAGCAAGAAACCAAAAAACTGTTACCTTAATTAAGCGTTTGCATATAAGCAAATTTAGTACTATTAGTATTATTATTATTAATGTTATTGTTATTAATATGACGACTAAAGACGACTCTGAAACATTTAGTAACTTTTATGTCTTCTCCTTTTTCCTCTACTAAAGTGTTAGACACAATTAATTTAGTTAAATTCGGGTTTTTCAAGCATTTTATTTTAAAGCAAATTTTTGTTAAATATTATTTATATCCAACTCTATAACTCGTTTATGCTTGGTCCTACAAGAAAAACGTAAATAACTATCTTGTTGGAAATTTTATCAGCTTTAATTTTGAAAGAAAGATAAAATTTGATAGGAGTAACTGTTTTCGAGACATAAGCAAAAAACCAAAAAGAAAACTGTAACTGTTACTGAACAAAAATGTAATTCAGTTTTCAATGTTTGAGACGAAGACAAAAATGCAGCATTTAAAAACGACTCTGAAGACTTCAGTGACTTTTATGTCACCTCTTTTTTCTTCTAATAAAGTATTGAACCCAATAAATTAAGTGTATTTTAAATCACAAGACATTTTCTGTTAAAACACTTTTTTTTAATTATTAATTATTTTCAAACTTATATCTCGCTTATGGTTAGTTCTACATGAAAAATGCAAATAACTATTTTGTAGGAAATTTTATCACCTTTAATTTTAGTGAAAAAGTAAAAATTGATAGGAGTAACTGTTTTCGAGATATAAGCAAAAAACCAAAAAACTGTTACCTTAATTAAGCGTTTGCATATAAGCAAATTTAGTACTATTAGTATTATTATTATTAATGTTATTGTTATTAATATGACGACTAAAGACAACTCTAAGACTTTAGTGACTTTTATGTCTCCTCCTTTTTTCTCTACTAAAGTGTTAGACACACTTAATTTAGTTTAATTTCAGTTTTTCAAACATTTTATTTTAATGCAAATTTTTGTTAAATATTAAAAACTATTAAATGGCTTAGATTGACTAAAAACACAGATCACACATGATCTTTTGCATAGAAATGAGAAAACGCTCATGTAACACACAAAATAAGCTCCATTTTTCCTTATTAAAAGTATTATTATTATTATTACTATTGTTACTATTACTATTATTATTCTTATTATTATTATTATTATTATTATTGTTATTATTATTATTATTATTAGTAGTATTATTATTATTATTATTATTAATATTATTATTATTATTATTATTATTATTATTATTATTATTATTATTATTATTATTATTATTATTATTATTAACTTTTGTATAGTAAATGTTTTTATACCAGTTTTAAAATGAGTTATTAATTATTAATTTTATTCAATTTCTTGCCTAAAAACACAGATCACAGATGATCTCTTGCATAGAAATGAGAAAACGCTCATATAACACACAAAATAAGCTTCATTTTTGCTTAGAAAACTAAGCTTACTTTTATTACTATTATTATTATTTTTATTATTATTATTATTATTATTATTATTACTATTATTATTATTATTATTATTATTAACTTTTGTATAGTAAATGTTTTTATACCAGTTTTAAAATGAGTTATTAATTTTAGACAATTTCTTGCCTAAAAATACAGATCACAGATGATTTCTTCCATTGAAATGAGAAAACGCTCATATAACACACAAAATAAGCTTCATTTTTGCTTAGAAAACTAAGCTTACTTTTATTACTATTATTATTATTATTATTATTATTATTATTATTATTATTATTATTATTATTATTATTGTTATTATTATTATTATTATTAAAAAATTATATTAAACAGACAGAAAACGTCGTATTCTGACACAAAAAAACGAATTACGTTATAGACTTGACGAGAACGGCGTATCTCGGACTCTTATAGGACTCTTATAGGGTCAAAAAGTATCAGCTTGGATTAAAACAAATTATTTTTGTTGACTCTCAGTCTGAATTGTTCATCAGTTCAATCAAAAACGGCTTATTTTAGACGATCTTTTGCTTTGAACATGAAAACATACATCGAACAGACTAAAAACGTATTAATCTGGCATAAAAGAGCAATTTATGTATCACTTTGGATAAAGGCAGCTAATCCTATTCGTTTCATTGCTTAAAATAGACAAAATTGTTAATAAATCTAACAAAAACGCTGTATTCTAGCACAAAATACTAATTACATTATAGTTTCGACGAGAATAGCTTATTTGGAATGATTCTATGCTTCCAAACGAGTAAATTTTTATTAAACAGACGCCAAACATCATGTTTTGTCCTATAAAGACATTTTATATTGCAGTTTGTATTAAAACAAAATATTTTCGTTGATTCTTTGTTAGAAGCAGCAAACCTAACATTAAAGAATCTGAAAACTTTGTATTCGGACACAAACCACCGAATTTTGTATCAGTTTAGACAAAAACGGTTGATTTTCGACAATATTTTGCTTTGAACAAGAAAACTTATATTAAACTGACTAAAAACGTCTTATTTTAGTACAAAACAAAAGATTTGCGTTATAGTCTTAACGAGAGCTGTTAATTTCAAACGGTTCTATGCTTTGAAACGAGTAAACTTTCACTGTACAGAGGAAAAACATCTTATTTCGCCTTTTAAAAACGATTCATGCCACAGTTTGGATAAAAACCAATTATTTTCGTTAATTCATTGTTACAAACATGAAACCTTACATCAAAGTAACTGAAAACCCCTTATTCAGGCACAGAAATTGGAATTACGTTTCAGTCTGGACAAAAACTGCTTACTTTAGACGATCCTTTGTTTTTAATACAAAAACTTACATTAAAAAGATTAAAAACGTCTTATTCTGGCTGAAAACTGCAAATTATATATTACTCTAGATAAAAGCAATTTATCCTGATTACTCCTTTACTTAGAATAGAGTAAACTTGTATAAAACTTAATGAAAACTTTAAATTTCGTCTCAAAGAAATAATTTACGTTATAGTTTTGACCAGCACTGTTTATTTCAAACGATTTTATGATTCGAAACTAATGAACACTTATGGGGCAGATGCAAAACCACATATTACCATATAAAGCGTTGTTTTAAAGCAAATTATTACCTTTTGCAACAAGAAATTTCACACGTCAAAGAAACTGAAAACATCGTATCCATGCACAAATATCGAATTACGTATCAGTTTAGGCAAATACAGCTTATTTTAAACTATTCCTTGCTATAAACAAGAAAAATTTTATCAAACATATTGAAAATGTCTTATTCTCGAAAATAAGAGCAAATTATGTATCAGTTTTAACAAAAGCGGATTACTCTGTTTGATTCTATGCTTAGAGTAGAGTAAACTACTATAAAACGTAATGAAAACTCTATATTCAAGCTCAAAAGAACAAATTACGTTATAGTTTTGACAAAAAAAAATTATTTCGGACGACTACATACTTCGAAGTAAGCAAACTTTAATTGAACAAGTGCAAAAGCTAATACTTTGCTTTAAAATAACGATTTATGTGGTAATATGGTATTTTGCATCTGTCCTATAAAAGTTTACTCGTTTCGCTCCATTGAATCATTCGAAATAAATTATTTTGACACAACAACGAAAATAATTTTTTTGTTCAAACTGTAACATGTCGTTTTTATAAAACGAACTAAGACGTTTGGCATCTGTTTAGTGAAAGTTTTCTCGTTTGGGGGCATAAAATCGTTTGAAATTAACAGTTCTGGTCAAAACTATAACGTAAATTATTTCCTTGAGACGAAATTTAAAGTTTTCATTAAGTTTTATACAAGTTTGCTCTATTCTAAGCAAAGGAGTAATCGGGATAAACTACTTTTATCCAAAGAAATACATAATTTGCAGTTTTGAGCCAGAATAAGACGTTTTTAATCTTTTTAATGTAAGTTTTCGTGTTCAAAAGAAAGAATCGTCTAAAATAAGCAATTTGTGTCTAGACTGAAACGTAATTTGATTTTCTGTGACATAAATCGTTTTTTAAAAGCGAAATTAGACGTTTTGCCTCTGTTCAGTGAAAGTATACTGGTTTCAAAGCATAGAATCGTTTGAAATTAACAGTTCTCGTCAAGACTATAACGCAAATCTTTAAAGTGATACAAAGAAATAATTTACGTTATAGTTTTGACCAGAACTCTTAATTTCAAACGATTTTATGCCCCCAAACGAGAAAACTTTCACTAAACAGAAGCCAAACGTCTTAGTTCGTTTTATAAAAGCGACTTATGTTACAGTTTAAACAAAAACAAATTATTTTCGTTGTTGTTGTGTCAAAATAATTTATTTCGAATGATTCAATGAAGCGAAACGAGTAAACTTTTATAGGACAGATGCAAAATACCATTTTACCACATAAATTGTTATTTTAAAGCAAAGTATTAGCTTTTGCACTTGTTCAATTAAAGTTTGCTTACTTCGAAGTATGTAATCGTCCGAAATATTTTTTTTTTAGTCCAAACTATAACGTAATTTGTTCTTTTGAGCTTGAATATAGAGTTTTCATTACGTTTTATAGTAGTTTACTCTACTCTAAGCATAGAATCAAACAGAGTAATCCGCTTTTGTTAAAACTGATACATAATTTGCTCTTATTTTCGAGAATAAGACGTTTTCAATATGCTTGATAAAATTTTTCTTGTTTATAGCAAGGAATCGTTTAAAATAAGCTGTATTTGCCTAAACTGATACGTAATTCGATATTTATGTATGGATACGAAGTTTTCAGTTTCTTTGACGTGAAATTTCTTGTTGCAAAAGGTAATAATTTGCTTTAAAACAACGCTTTATATGGTAATATGTGGTTTTGTTACTGCCCCATAAAAGTTCATTAGTTTCGAATCATAAAATCGTTTGAAATAAACAGTGCTAGTCAAAACTATAACGTAAATTATTTCTTTGAGACGAAATTTAAAGTTTTCATTAAGTTTTATACAAGTTTACTCTATTCTAAGTAAAGGAGTAATCAGGATAAATTGCTTTTATCTGGAGTAATATATAATTTGCAGTTTTCAGCCAGAATAAGACGTTTTTAATCTTTTTAATGTAAGTTTTTGTATTCAAAACAAAGGATCGTCTAAAGTAAGCAGTTTTTGTCCAGACTGAAACGTAATTCGAATTTCTGTGCCTGAATAAGGGGTTTTCAGTTACTTTGATGTAAGGTTTATGTTTGTAACAATGAATTAACAAAAATAATTGGTTTTTATCCAAACTGTAGCATGAATCGTTTTTAAAAGGCGAAATAAGATGTTTTTCCTCTGTACAGTGAAAGTTTACTCGTTTCAAAGCATAGAACCGTTTCAAATTAACAGCTCTCGTTAAGACTATAACGCAAATCTTTTGTTTTGTGCTAAAATAAGACGTTTTTAGTCAGTTTGATATAAGTTTTCTTGTTCAAAGCAAAATATTGTCGAAAATCAACGGTTTTTGTCTAAACTCATACAAAATTCGGTGGTTTGTGTCCGAATACAAAGTTTTCAGATTCTTTAATGTTAGGTTTGCTGCTTCTAACAAAGAATCAACGAAAATATTTTGTTTTAATACAAACTGCAATATAAAATGTCTTTACAGGACAAAACATGATGTTTGGCATCTGTTTAATAAAAATTTACTCGTTTGGAAGCATGAATCATTCCAAATAAGCTATTCTCGTCGAAACTATAATGTAATTAGTATTTTGTGCTAGAATACAGCGTTTTTGTTAGATTTATTAACAATTTTGTCTATTTTAAGCAATGAAACGAATAGGATTAGCTGCCTTTATCCAAAGTGATACATAAATTGCTCTTTTATGCCAGATTAATACGTTTTTAGTCTGTTCGATGTAAGTTTTTTTGTTCAAAGCAAAAGATCGTCTAAAATAAGCCGTTTTTGTTTGAACTGATGAACAATTTAGACTGAGAGTCAACAAAAATAATTTGTTTTAATCCAAACTGATACTTTTTGACTCTATAAGAGTCCTATAAGAGTCCGAAATACGCCGTTCTCGTCAAGTCTATAACGTAATTCGTTTTTTTGTGTCAGAATACGACGTTTTCTATCTGTTTAATATAAGTTTTTAATAATAATAATAATAATAATAACAATAATAATAATAATAATAATAAAAATAATAATAATAATAATAATAATAATAATAATAATAATAATAATAATAATAATAATGAAAATAATAATAGTAATAAAAGTAAGCTTAGTTTTCTAAGCAAAGATGAAGCTTATTTTGTGTGTTATATGAGCGTTTTCTCATTTCTATGCAAGAGATCATCTGTGATCTGTGTTTTTAGGCAAGAAATTGAATAAAATTAATAACTCATTTTAAAACTGGTATAAAAACATTTACTATATAAAAGTTAATAATAATAATAATAATAATAATAATAATAATAATAATAATAATGATAATAATACTTATAATAATGAATTTCTTTCTAAATTAAAGCTTAGTTTTTCTAAGCAAAAATGATGCTTATTTTGTGTTATCTGAGCGTTTTCTCATTTCTATGCAAGAGATCATCTGTGATCTATGTTTTTAGGCTAGAAATGGTCTAAAATTAATAACTTATTTTAAAACTGGTATAAAAACATTTACTATACAAAAGTTATAATCGGTT
The DNA here is from genome assembly GCF_031307605.1 of Tribolium castaneum. NCBI lineage: Eukaryota > Metazoa > Arthropoda > Insecta > Coleoptera > Tenebrionidae > Tribolium > Tribolium castaneum. Next base: position 9,089 of record NW_026986759.1, read on the forward strand.
TTTAATAATAATAATAATAATAATAATAATAATAATAATAATAATAATAATAAATGCCTTTATTTAAGTAAAAACTGAGGAGGCGAAGTCTAGCTAATGCTACTCCACTTAACCTCGCATATAACAAAAAGTTTAAATTACATAACAAAAAATACAAATATAAGCAAAGAGAAAATAAAAAAAAAAGAAAAAATTTTTAAAATGTAAATTAACAGGTATAAAAGTAATAGAAACATTCTTAATATAGACAAAAAATAAGATTGTGAAAAAGAGAAAAAACAGTATTAGCAAAAGAAGAATAATCATTAAAGTAACAGAAATTTAAATTTGATTTGTTTTTTAAAGAAGTTTACTGGCTTTGATTTAAAAATATTTTCTATATTGTTATAAATAACAACAGCATTATAACTAAAAGACCTCTGGAACAAGGCTGTACGGAAACAGGGCATGGACAAGCGAGAAACATGACGTAAATTAGCACTGTGCAGAGATCGGCGATGTACAAGTTTTTTCTTTAGATAAGGAGGTGTTGACGTAGACAGAGTAGAGTGAACCAAGACAGCCATCAGATATTGAAAATGAAGGTCGAGTTTTAACCAATTTATTTGTTTAATTTTAACAGAAATATGATCATATTTTTTTAATTTGAAAATGAATCTACAGCAGTTATTTTGAATTTTTTGTAAGCGGTATTTATAACTAGAGTCAAGACAAGGATAAAAAACAGTGAGACAGTAATTTATAATCGGTAAAACAAGCATTTCGCATAGTTTTTTTCTTAATTTGAAATTTATTATATTAAAATTCTGATAAAGTTGTCTTAGACACACATAACTTTTTTTCACTAAGAGAGAGACATGATTTTTAAAACGTAAGTTTTGATCAAAGACTACCCCCAGTAGTTTTACACTTTTGACAAGCTTTAATTTAGATTTTCCGCAATGTATGTTGAGAGTCGATACGAGATTACTATCATCAAATTTAGGTCCGAAAACTATAAAGGAACACTTTTCATCATTAAGCTTCAGATTGTGAGTAAATGAATAAGTCTGAATACCTTCTAGATCAAAATTGAGACGATTTGCCTCAACAACTGGGCTGCGCTTAAAAGAGTACTCTAATTGCGTATCATCAGCAAATGCATGAATGGTTGAATGTTGAATAGAGTTTGCTATGTCAAAAGTATATAACAGATACAATAAGGGTCCTAAAACAAAGCCTTGGGGTACACCTGATGTAACTGCTCCGCGGTATGATAATAAATTAGTAAGTTAAACCATTTGGGTACGTCCATTTAAGTAATGAAAAAAAAATCTTAAACAACTTGCATCAAAGCCTAAAAATTTTAGTTTAGCACATAGCAATGCATGATTTATGGTGTCAAAAGCTTTTGAAAAGTCAAGTGATATCAATGCTGTATTTAAGCCATTATCCGTATTTCTAATTATATTGTCTAAAATATTTGTCAATGATGTATTAGTACTAAAACCTTTTCTAAAACCAGATTGTGAAGGTGGAAGAATATTATGGGAAGTGACGAAAGTATAAAGTTGTTTAAAAATTACTTTTTCAAGTATTTTCGATAAGGTTGAAATAATACTAATAGGTCTGAGATCACTATAATTTTGAGGTTCGCTTACTTTTGGTAACGGCTTTACGAGAGTAATTTTCCAATGAACAGGATAGTAACCAGATTCTAAACAACAGTTTAGAATGTGAGTTATATATTTATCAATAAATGGACTGCAAAACTTTAGCATCTTGGCATTTATTCCATCAAAACCTGTAGCGTTTGACTGAAGGTCAAAAATTATATCATAGATTTCATTTACGGTAGGTAGCTGAAGTGAAAATTTAAGTTCCTTACTATAAGTGCTTTGAAGGTAATAATTAAGTGTTTGATCATGGGGAGGATTTGAATTAAAAACAGATAAGAAATAATCATTGATTTTGTTAACATCGTTTAAATGTGAAGGAATATGGGTGTTCTCACGAGATCTCAAACCAAATTTATTTAATGTTTTCCATAACATTTTATTATTATTGTTAATTTTGTTTAGAAAGGCTGCTTTTTCTTTTTTAATTGCAGAGACACAAAAATTTCGAAATTGGCGATATGCTTCCCAATCAGCATCGAGTTTAGTTAGTTTAAATTTGGTTAAAGATACATCTCTTTTTTTCATAAGATTCTTAATATTTTCTGTTAACCAGGGTGAGAATTTTTTTGTAAGTTTTTTAGTAACCAGAGGAGCATGTTTGTCAAACAATTTTATAACATTGTAATTAAAAAGGTATAACTTGGAGTCAATATCATTTATATAAAAAATATCATCCCAGTTTAAATTTTGTAAATCTTGGAGGAAGCAGGATTTTAAAAAATATTTGTAATCTCTGTAGGTAACATAAGTTAAGAAGTTTAAAGTGACTTTTACTTTTAAGGTACAGTGTATGATGCAGTGATCGGAAAAAATGTCTGCATTTAAAGTTCCAGAAGCAATAATCTTATCTGGAAAATTGGTATAAATGACATCTAGAATTTTTTGACTAGTTTTGGAGATACGTGTCGGTTCACTAATAATTTGAGTAAAATCGTAAGACCCAAAAATATCTATTACATTGTTTTCGAAAGTATGGTCAATATTTAAGTCACCTAAGAAAATTAATTTTTCATATTTTAGAAGTAAAGTAGGTAATAACTCTTCTAGAAACTCCGTGAGAACACCAATATTAGTTGAGGGGCTGCGATAGATAACCCCCAAAAGAAAATGACAAAATGTGGTTTTAATTTCTACTAATAAACATTCAATTTCTGTAGGACTTTTTATATTTTCAACTATTTTAGATGAAATATTTTCTCTAATATATGCAGCTACACCACCACCCCGTCTAGCGACACGGTCCTGTCTTAATAATTTGAAACCCGGTACGTCAACCGCTTGCGACGGCAACTGACTTGTCAACCAAGTTTCTGACACACCCATTATATCAAAATCATTCTCTAGAATACTATCTCTAAAAGCATCAAAGCCAGTAAATAAAGATCTAGCATTCACATGAGCAATTTTAAAGTTGTGATCCATAAAAGAGAATAAAATAAGAGGAGAAGAAAAAATAAAATTATAAATTTTAATATTAGTTAACAATAATTAGTCTTTTGCTTTACAAGATTCAATATGTGTTGATACGTATGACAAGATAAATCATTTGCTGTATGATCAGTAGTTAATTGCAATTTAAACCGAGAATTTGAGAATGTACAATTTGGACAACATAATCTTTCTGTTTCACAATCTTTCATTTCGTGGGATCCGCTACATTTGGAACAGATAGCTACTTGTGAAGTACATTTGTTCTTGGTATGACCGTATTTGCAACATTTGTAGCATTTTATTAAGTTGAAACATTCAGCTATATTAGATTTATGCCAACCGATATATAGCGAACCCCTTTCGATAATATTTTTAAAGAGAAACGGTGTAACTTCAATAATAATGTTATAATCTTTTTTGTTTTTGATTTTGGCAACTACTTTAATATCCTCAATGGAAGCATTAAGATCATTTCTAGAGATAATATCTTCCACAAGCCCAGGTTGAGTTGCATCTTCAGCAGGAACATTATAAATTTTTAGACGAGGGTTAAATTTACCAGGTACTGAAGCTGTGTAGGATGAGTTGCCTTTCGAAGAAACTAAGTCCTTTAATTTGCTCAAGGACTCTTTGTTTTCACAATTTATTAATAAACCACTTTTTATATGCTTTGTACCATTTACATTTATTTTTAAATCGGATTCGTTACACATATTTTTAATATTTTTTTCGATTTGAGCACTATTTTTATTTTGATCAGACGATTTTAATATAAGCACATCAGCTGAAGAATGGTTAGATTTAGATTTTTTCAACGCGCTGCTATAAGAACATGAAGGCGAGTTTTTACTCGATATCGTATCGCGATTTAAACCTTCAATGACATTTTGATAATCTTCGATTTTATCTTTAATAAGCTGACTAGAGTATTCCATTTCAGCAAGGAGTTTTTCTAGAAGCTGTTTTTCACGTATTAAACCTTCATTTTAAATTTTCAGTAACTTTAATTCAGTATTTGGATTGTCCTTGCACTTCCCGACACATTCTTTACACATCCACGATTGACGATCAACAAAAACTACTTTTGCCAGCATTTCAAAGCACTTTGAATGCAAAACTACCGAACATTTGGGTCTGTTGCACTTTATACCACTGCCAGAACGGACTTTCTCTTCGCAAATTTTGCAATTATTAGAGTTTCGAGTGTTATTTTTGGAGCTGTCGCCCTCACCGTCTGAATCGGTACCCATCGCGGGCAAAATAATAATATTAATAATAATAATAATAATAATAATAATAATAATAATAATAATGTCTTCTTCTTTTTCCTCTACTAATGTGTTAGACACAATTAAATTAGTTTAATTTCAGTTTTTCAAACATTTTATTTTAAAGCAAATTTTTCTTAAAGATTATTTATATCCAACTCTATAACTCGCTTATGGTTGGTCCTACAAAAAAAATGTTAAAAACTATTTTGTAGGAAATTTTATCAGCTTTAATTTTAAAGAAAAGATAAAAATTTATAGGAGTAACTGTTTTCGAGATATAAGCAAAAAACCAAAGTGAAAATTGTAACCGTTACTGAACAAAAATGTAATTCAGTTTTCAATGTTTGAGACGAAGACGAAAATGCAGCATTTAAAAACGACTCTGAAAACTTCAGTGACTTTTAAGTCACCTCCTTTTTTTTCTAATAAAGTATTGGACTCAATAAATTAAGTGTATTTTAAATCACTTTTATGTCACTTCCTTTTTCTTGTAATAAAGTATTGGACCCAATAAATTAAGTGTATTTTAAATCACAAGACATTTTCTGTTAAAGCACTTTTTTTTTAAATATTAATTATTTTCAATCATATATCTCGCTTATGGTTAGTCCTACATGAAAAATGCAAATAACTATTTTGTAGGAAATTTTATCAGCTTGAATTTTAGTAAAAAGATAAAAATTGATAGAAGTAACTGTTTTCGAGATATAAGCAAGAAACCAAAACACTGTTACCTTAATTAAGCGTTTGCATATAACCAAATTTTGTACTATTAGTATTATTATTATTAATGTTATTGTTATTAATATGACAACTAAAGACAACTCTGAAACCTTTAGTGACTTTTATGTTTTTTCCTTTTTTCTCTACTAAAGTGTTAGACACAGTTAAATTAGTTTAATTTCAGTTTTTCAAACATTTTATTTTAAAGCAAATTTTTGTTAAATATTATTTATATCCAACTCTATAACTCGCTTATGGTCGGTCCTACAAGAAAAATGCAAATAACTATTTTGTAGAATATTTTATCAGCTTTAATTTTGAAAGAAAGACAAAAATTCATAGGAGTAACTGTTTTCGAGATATAAGCAAGAAACCAAAAAACTGTTACCTTAATAAAGCGCTTGCATATAAGCAGATTTAGTACTATTAGTATTATTATTATTAATGTTATTGTTATTAATATGACGACTAAAAACGATTCTGAAGACTTTGGTGACTTTTATGTTTTTTTCTTTTTTCTTTACTAAAGTGTTAGACACAATTAATTTAGTTTAATTTCAGTATTTCAAACATTTTATTTTTAAGCAAGTTTTTGTTAAATATTATTTATATCCAACTTTATAACTCGCTTATGGTTGGTCCTACAAGAAAAATGCAAATAACTATTTTGTAGGAAATGTTATCAGCTTTAATTTTGAAAGAAAGATAAAAATTGATAGGAGTAACTGTTTTCGAGATATAAGCAAAAAACCAAAGTAAAAACTGTTACCGTTTCAGAACAAAAATGTAATTCAGTTTTCAATGTTTGAGACGAAGGCGAAAATGCAGCATTTAAAATCGACTCTGAAGACTTCAGTGACTTATATGTCACCCCCTTTTTTTTTTTAATAAAGTATTGGACCTAATAAATTAAGTGTATTTTAAATCACAAGACATTTTCTGTTAAAGCACTTCTTTTTTAAATATTAATTATTTTCAATCTTATATCTCGCTTATGGTTAGTCCTACATAAAAAATGCAAATAACTATTTTGTAGGAAATTTTATCAGCTTGAATTTTAGTAAAAAAATAAAAATTGATAGGAGTAACTGTTTTCGAGATATGAGCAAGAAACCAAAACACTGTTACCTTAATTAAGCGTTTACATATAAGCAAATTTAGTACTAAGACATTTTCTGTTAAAGCACTTTTTTTTTAAATATTGATTATTTTCAAACTTACATCTCGCTTATGGTTAGTCCTACATGAAAAATGCAAATAACTATTTTGTTGGAAATTTTATCAGCTTTAATTTTAGTAAAAAGATAAAAATTGATAGGAGTAACTGTTTTCGATATATAAGCAAGAAACCAAAAAACTGTTAACTTAATTAAGCGTTTGCATATAAGCAAATTTAGTACTATTAGTATTATTATTATTAATGTTATTGTTATTAATATGACGATTAAAGACGACTCTGAAATTTTTAGTGACTTTTATGTCTTCTTCTTTTTCCTCTACTAAAGTGTTAGACGCAATTAATTTAGTTTAATTTCAGTATTTCAAACATTTTATTTTAAAGCAAATTTTTGTTAAATATTATTTAAATCCATCTCTATAACTCGCTTATGCTTGGTCCTACAAGAAAAATGCAAATAACTATTTCGTAGGAAATTTTATCAGCTTTAATTTTAGTAAAAAGATAAAAATTGATAGGAGTATCTGTTTTCGAGATATAAGCAAGAAACCAAAAAACTGTTACCTTATTAAAGCGCTTGCATATAAGCAGATTTAGTACTATTAGTATTATTATTATTAATGTTATTGTTATTAATATGACGACTAAAAACGATTCTGAAGACTTTGGTGACTTTTATGTCTTTTTCTTTTTTCTCTACTAAAGTGTTAGACTCAATTAATTTAGTTTAATTTCGGTTTTTCAAACATTTTATTTAAAGCAAATTTTTGTTAAATATTATTTATATCCAACTCTATAACTCGCTTATGGTTGGTTCTACAAGAAAAATGCAAATAACTATTTTGTAGGAAGCTTTATCAGCTTTAATTTTAAAAGAAAGATAAAAATTGATAGGAGTAACTGTTTTCGAGATATAAGCAAAAAACCAATAAGAAAACTGTGACTGTTACTGAACAAAAATGTAATTCGTTTTTTAATGTTTGAGACGAAGACGAAACTGCAGCATTTAAAAACGACTCTGAAGACTTCAGTGACTTTTATGTCACTTCCTTTTTCTTCTAATATAGTATTGGACCCAATAAATTAAGTGTATTTTATAAATCACAAGACATTTTCTGTTAAAACACTTTTTTTAATTATTAATTATTTTCAAACTTATCTAACACTTTAGTAGAGGAAAAAGGAAAAGACATAAGAGTCACTAAAGGTTTCAGAGTCGTCTTTAGTCGTCATATTAATAACAATAACATTAATAATAATAATGCTAATAGTACTATATTTGCTTATATGCAAGCGCTTAATTAAGGTAACAGTTTTTTGGTTTCTTGCTTATATCTCGAAAACAGTTACTCCTATCAATTTTTATCTTTTTACTAAAATTAAAGCTGATAAAATTTCCTACAAAATAGTTATTTGCATTTTTCATGTAGGACTAACCATAAGCGAGATATAAGTTTGATAATAATTAATATTTAAAAAAAAAGTGCTTTAACAGAAAATGCCTTGTGATTTAAAATACAATAAAAACATTTACTATACAAAAGTTATAATCGGTTTTTAATAATAATAATAATAATAATAATAATAATAATAATAATAATAATAATAATAATAATAATAATAATAATAATAATAATAATAATAATAATAATAATACTTATAATAATGAATTTCTTTCTAAATTAAAGCTTAGTTTTTCTAAGGAAAAATGAAGCTTATTTTGTGTTATCTGAGCGTTTTCTCATTTCTATGCAAGAGATCATCTGTGATCTGTTTTTAGGCAAGAAATTGTCTAAAATTAAAAACTCATTTTAAAACTGGTATAAAAACATTTACTATACAAAAGTTATAGTCGGTTTTTAATAATAATAATATTAATAATTATTTTAATATTAATTTAGTTTAATTTCGGTTTTTCAAACATTTTATTTTATATCAAATTTTTGTTAATGATTATTTATATCCAACTCTATAACTCGCTTATGGTTGGTCCTACAAAAAAAATGCAATAAACAGAGATGGATTTAAATAATATTTAACAAAAATTTGCTTTAAAATAAAATGTTTGAAATCCTGAAATTAAACTAAATTAATTGTGTCTAACACTTAAGTAGAGGAAAAAGAAGAAGACATAAAAGTCACTAAAGATTTCAAAGTTGTCTTTAATTGTTATATTAATAACAATAACATTAATAATAATAATACTAATCGTACTAAATTTGCTTATATGCAAACGCTTAATTAAGGTAACAGTTTTTTGGTTTCTTGCTTATATCTCGAAAACAGTTACTCCTATCAATTTTTATCTTTTTACTAAAATTTAAGCTGATAAAATTCCCTACAAAATGGTTATTTGCATTTTTCATGTAGGACTAACCATAAGCGAGATATAAGTTTGAAAATAATAAATATTTAAAAAAAAGTGCTTTAACAGAAAATGACTTGTGATTTAAAATACACTTAATTTATTGATTTCTATACTTTATTAAAAGAAAAAGGAGGTGACATAAAAGACACTGAAGTCTTCAGAGTCGTTTTTAAATGCTGCATTTTCGTCTTCGTCTCAAACATTGAAAACTGAATTACATTTTTGTTCAGTAACAGTTACAGTTTTCTCATTGGTTTTTTGCTTATATCTCGAAAACTGTTACTCTTATCAAATTTTATCTTTCTTCCAAAATTAAAGCTGATAAAATTTCGAACAAAATAGTTATTTACATTTTTCTTGTAGGACCAAGCATAAACGAGTTATAGAGTTGGATATAAATAATATTTAACAAAAATTTGCTTTAAAATAAAATGCTTGAAAAACCGGAATTTAACTAAATTAATTGTGTCTAACACTTTAGTAGAAGAAAAAGGAGAAGACATAAAAGTCACTAAATGTTTCAGAGTCGTCTTTAGTCGTCATATTATTAACAATAACATTAATAATAATAATACTAATAGTACTAAATTTGCTTATATGCAAACGCTTAATTAAGGTAACAGTATTTTGGTTTCTTCCTTATATCTCGAAAACAGTTACTCCTATCAATTTTTATCTTTTTTTCAAAATTAAAGCTGATAAAATTTCCTACAAAATAGTTATTTGCATTTTTTTGTAAGACCAACCATAAGCGAGTTATAGAGTTGGATATAAATAATCTTTAACAAAAATTTGCTTTAAAATAAAATGTTTGAAAAACCGATATTAAACTAATTTAATTGGGTCTAACACTTTAGTAGAGAAAAAAAGAGAAGACATAAAAGTCACCAAAGTCTTCAGAGTTGTTTTTAGTACTAAATTTGCTTAAATGCAAGCGCTTATTTAAGGTAACAGTTTTTTGGTTTCTTGCTTATCTCTCGAAAACAGTTACTCCTATCAATTTTTATGTTTTTACTAAAATTAAAGCAGATAAAATTTTCTACAAAATAGTAATTTGCATTTTTCATGTAGAACTAACCATAAACGAGATATAAGTTTGAAAATAATTAATATTTAAAAAAAAAGTGCTTTAACAGAAAATGTATTATGATTTAAAATACACTTAATTTATTGGGTCCAATACTTTATTAGAAGAAAAAGGAGGTGACATAAAAGTCACTGAAGTCTTCAGAGTCGATTTTAAATGCTGCATTTTCGTCTTCGTCTCAAACATTGAAAACTAAATATAATTGAAAATAATTAATATTTAAAAAAAAGTGCTTTAACAGAAAATGTCTTGTGATTTAAAATACACTTAATTTATTGGGTCCAATACTTTATTAGAAGAAAAAGGAAGTGACATAAAAGTCACTGAAGTCTTCAGAGTCGTTTTTAAATGCTGCAGTTTCGTCTTCGTCTCAAACATTGAAAACCGAATTACATTTTTGTTCAGTAACAGTCACAGTTTTCTTATTGGTTTTTTGCTTAAATCTCGAAAACAGTTACTTATATCAATTTTTATCTTTCTTTCAAAATTAAAGCTGATAAAATTTCCTACAAAATAGTTATTTGCATTTTTCTTGTAGGACCAACCATAAGCGAGTTATAGAGTTGGATATAAATAATATTTAACAAAAATTTGCTTTAAAATAAAATGTTTGAAAAACTGAAATTAAACTAATTTAATTGTGTCTAACACTTTAGTAGAGGAAAAAGAAGAAGACATAAAAGTTACTAAAGATTTCAAAGTTGTCTTTAATCGTCATATTAATAACAATAACATTAATAATAATAATACTAATAGTACTAAATTTGCTTATATGCAAACGCTTAATTAAGGTAACAGTGTTTTGGTTTCTTGCTCATATCTCGAAAACAGTTACTTCTATCAATTTTTATCTTTTTACTAAAATTCAAGCTGATAAAATTTCCTACAAAATAGTTATTTGCATTTTTTAGGTAGGACTAACCATAAGCGAGATATAAGATTGAAAATAATTAAAATTAAAAAAAAAGTGCTTCAACAGAAAATGTCTTGTGATTTAAAATACACTTAATTTATTGGGTCCAATACTTTGTTAGAAGAAAAAAGAGGTGACAGAAAGGTCACTGAAGTCTTTAGAGTCGTTTGTAAATGCTGCATTTTCGTCTTCGTCTCAAACATTGAAAACTGAATTACATTTTTGTTCAGTAACTGTTACAGTTTTCTTATTGGTTTTTTGCTTATATCTCGAAAACAGTTACTCCTATCAATTTTTATCTTTCTTTTAAAATTAAAGCTGATAAAGCTTCCTACAAAATAGTTATTTGCATTTTTCTTGTAGGACCAACCATAAGCGAGTTATAGAGTTGGATATAAATAATATTTAACAAAAATTTGCTTTAAATAAAATGTTTGAAAAACCGAAATTAAACTAAATTAATTGAGTCAAACACTTTAGTAGAGAAAAAAGAAAAAAACATAAAAGTCACCAAAGTCTTCAGAATCGTTTTTAGTCGTCATATTAATAACAATAACATTAATAATAATAATACTAATAGTACTAAATCTGCTTATATGCAAGCGCTTTATTAAGGTAACAGTTTTTTGGTTTCTTGCTTATATCTCGAAAACAGTTACTCCTATCAATTTTTATCTTTTTTTCAAAATTAAAGCTGATAAAATTTCTTACAAAATAGTTATTTGCATTTTTCTTGTAGGACCAACCATAAGCGAGTTATAGAGTTGGATATAAATAATATTTAACAAAAATTTGCTTTAAAATAAAATGTTTGAAAAACTGAAATTAAACTAATTTAATTGTGTCTAACACTTTAGTAGAGGAAAAAGAAGAAGACATAAAAGTCACTAAAGGTTTCAAAGTTGTCTTTAATCGTCATATTAATAACAATAACATTAATAATAATAATACTAATAGTACTAAATTTGCTTATATGCAAACGCTTAATTAAGGTAACAGTGTTTTGGTTTCTTGCTCATATCTCGAAAACAGTTACTCCTATCAATTTTTATCTTTTTACTAAAATTCAAGCTGATAAAATTTCCTACAAAATAATTATTTGCATTTTTTATGTAGGACTAACCATAAGCGAGATATAAGATTGAAAATAATTAATATTTAAAAAAGAAGTGCTTTAACAGAAAATGTCTTGTGATTTAAAATACACTTAATTTATTAGGTCCAATACTTTATTAGAAAAAAAGGGGGTGACATATAAGTCACTGAAGTCTTCAGAGTCGATTTTAAATGCTGCATTTTCGTCTTCGTCTCAAACATTGAAAACTGAATTACATTTTTGTTCTGAAACGGTAACAGTTTTTACTTTGGTTTTTTGCTTATATCTCGAAAACAGTTACTCTTATCAATTTTTATCTTTCTTTCAAAATTAAAGCTGATAACATTTCCTACAAAGTAGTTATTTGCATTTTTCTTGTAGGACCAACCATAAGCGAGTTATAAAGTTGGATATAAATAATATTTAACAAAAACTTGCTTAAAAATAAAATGTTTGAAATACTGAAATTAAACTAAATTAATTGTGTCTAACACTTTAGTAGAGAAAAAAGAAAAAGACATAAAAGTCACCAAAGTCTTCAGAATCGTTTTTAGTCGTCATATTAATAACAATAACATTAATAATAATAATACTAATAGTACTAAATCTGCTTATATGCAAGCGCTTTATTAAGGTAACAGTTTTTTGGTTTCTTGCTTATATCTCGAAAACAGTTACTCCTATAAATTTTTGTCTTTTTTTCAAAATTAAAGCTGATAACATTTCCTACAAAATAGTTATTTGCATTTTTCTTGTAGGACCAACCATAAACGAGTTATAGAGTTGGATATAAATAATATTTAACAAAAATTTGCTTTAAAATAAAATGTTTGAAAAACAGAAATTAAACTAATTTAATTGTGTCTAACACTTTAGTAGAGGAAAAAGGAAAAGACATAAAAGTCACTAAAGGTTTCAGAGTTGTCTTTAGTTGTCATATTAATAACAATAACATTAATAATAATAATACTAATAGTACTAAATTTGCTTATATGCAAACGCTTAATTAAGGTAACAGTGTTTTGGTTTCTTGCTTATATCTCGAAAACAGTTACTCCTATCAATTTTTATCTTTTTACTAAAATTCAAGCTGATAAAATTTCCTACAAAATAGTTATTTGCATTTTTCATGTAGGACTAACCATAAGCGAGATATATGATTGAAAATAATTAATATTTAAAAAAAAAGTGCTTTAACAGAAAATGTCTTGTGATTTAAAATACACTTAATTTATTGGGTCCAATACTTTATTAGAAGAAAAAGGAAGTGACATAAAAGTCACTGAAGTCTTCAGAGTCGTTTTTAAATGCTGCAGTTTCGTCGTCGTCTCAAACATTGAAAACCGAATTACATTTTTGTTCAGTAACAGTCACAGTTTTCTTATTGGTTTTTTGCTTATATCTCGAAAACAGTTACTCCTATCAATTTTTATCTTTTTTTCAAAATTAAAGCTGATAAAACTTCCTACAAAATAGTTATTTGCATTTTTCTTGTAGGACCAACCATAAGCGAGTTATAGAGTTGGATATAAATAATATTTAACAAAAATTTGCTTTAAAATAAAATGTTTGAAAAACTGAAATTAAACTAATTTAATTGTGTCTAACACTTTAGTAGAGGAAAAAGAAGAAGACATAAAAGTCACTAAAGGTTTTAAAGTTGTCTTTAATCGTCATATTAATAACAATAACATTAATAATAATAATACTAATAGTACTAAATTTGCTTATATGCAAACGCTTAATTAAGGTAACAGTGTTTTGGTTTCTTGCTCATATCTCGAAAACAGTTACTCTTATCAATTTTTATCTTTTTACTAAAATTCAAGCTGATAAAATTT
>NW_026986760.1:0-16183 GCF_031307605.1 Tribolium castaneum
AAGGGGTTTTCAGTTTCTTTGATGTAAGGTTTCTTGTTTGTAACAATGAATTAACAAAAATAATTGGTTTTTATCCAAACTGTGGCATGAATCAGCTTTAAGACTATAACGCAAATCTTTTGTGTTGTGCTAAAATAAGACGTTTTTAGTCAGTTTGATATAAGCTTTCTTGTTCAAAGCAAAATATTGTCGAAAATCAACCGTTTTTGTCTAAACTGAAACAAAATTCGGTGGTTTGTGTCCGAATACAAAGTTTTCAGATTCTTTAATGTTAGGTTTGCTGCTTCTAACAAAGAATCAACGAAAATATTTTGTTTTAATACAAACTGATAATTTTTGACCCTATAAGAGTCCTATAAGAGTCCGAGATACGCCGTTCTCGTCAAGTCTATAACGTAATTCGTTTTTTTGTGTCAGAATACGACGTTTTCTGTCTGTTTAATATAAGTTTTTAATAATAATAATAATAATAATAATAATAATAATAATAATAATAATAATAATAATAATAACAATAATAATAATAATAATAATAATAATAATAATAATAATAATAATAATAATAATAATAAAAATAATAATAGAAATAAAAGTAAGCTTAGTTTTCTAAGCAAAAATGAAGCTTATTTTGTGTGTTATATGAGCGCTTTCTCATTTCTATGCAAGAAATCATCTGTGATCTGTATTTTTAGGCAAGAAATTGTCTAAAATTAATAACTCATTTTAAAACTGGTATAAAAACATTTACTATACAAAAGTTAATAATAATAATAATAATAATAATAATAATAATAATAATAATAGTAATAAAAGAAATAATAATAATAATAATAATAATAATAATAATAATAATAATGATAATAATACTTATAATAATGAATTTCTTTCTAAATTAAAGCTTAGTTTTTCTAAGCAAAAATGATGTTTATTTTGTGTGTTATATGAGCGTTTTCTCACTTCTATGCAAGAGATCATCTGTGATCTGTGTTTTTAGGCAAGAAATTGAATAAAATTAATAACTCATTTTAAAACTGGTATAAAAACATTTACTATACAAAAGTTAATAATAATAATAATAATAATAATAATAATAGTAATAAAAGAAATAATAATAATAATAATAATAATAATAATAATAATAATGATAATAATACTTATAATAATGAATTTCTTTCTAAATTAAAGCTTAGTTTTTCTAAGCAAAAATGATGCTTATTTTGTGTGTTATATGAGCGTTTTCTCATTTCTATGCAAGAGATCATCTGTGATCTGTGTTTTTAGGCAAGAAATTGAATAAAATTAATAACTCATTTTAAAACTGGTATAAAAACATTTACTATACAAATTTAATAATAATAATAATAATAATAATAATAATAATAATAATAATAATAATAATAATAATAATAATAATAATAATAATAATAATAATAATAATAATAATAATAATAATAATAATAATAATAGTAATAATGATAATAATACTTATAATAATGAATTTCTTTCTAAATTAAAGCTTAATTTTTCTAAGCAAAAATGATGCTTATTTTGTGTGTTATATGAGCGCTTTCTCATTTCTATGCAAGAAATCATCTGTGATCTGTATTTTTAGGCAAGAAATTGTCTAAAATTAATAACTCATTTTAAAACTGGTATAAAAACATTTACTATACAAAAGTTAATAATAATAATAATAACAATATTAATAATAATAATAATAATAATAATAATAATAATAATAATAATAATAATAATAATAATAATAATAATAATAATAATAATAATAATAATAATAATAATAATAATAATAATAATAATAATAATAATAATAAAAATAATAATACAAATAAAAGTAAGCTTAGTTTTCTAAGCAAAAATGAAGCTTATTTTGTGTGTTATATGAGCGCTTTCTCATTTCTATGCAAGAAATCATCTGTGATCTGTATTTTTAGGCAAGAAATTGTCTAAAATTAATAACTCATTTTAAAACTGGTATAAAAACATTTACTATACAAAAGTTAATAATAATAATAATAATAATAATAATAATAATAATAATAGTAATAAAAGAAACAATAATAATAATAATAATAATAATAATAATAATAATAATAATGATAATAATACTTATAATAATAAATTTCTTTCTAAATTAAAGCTTAGTTTTTCTAAGCAAAAATGATGCTTATTTTGTGTTATCTGAGCGTTTTCTCATTTCTATGCAAGAGATCATCTGTGATCTGTGTTTTTAGGCAAGAAATTGAATAAAATTAATAACTCATTTTAAATCTGGTATAAAAACATTTACTATACAAAAGTTATAATCGGTCTTTAATAATAATAATATTAATAATAATAATAATAATAATAATAATAATAATAATAATAATAATAATAATAATAATAATAATAAAATAGTGATAATAATAATAAAAATAATAGTAATAATAATAATAATAATAAAAATAAAAATAATAGTAGTAGTAAAAGTAAGCTTAGTTTTCTAAGCCAAAATGAAGCTTATTTTGTGTTATATGAGCGTTTTCTCATTTCTATGCAAAAGATCATGTGTGATCTGTGTTTTAAGTTGTGTCAGAATACGACGTTTTCTGTCTGTTTAATATAAGTTTTTAATAATAATAATAATAATAATAATAATAATAATAATAATAATAATAATAATAATAATAATAATAATAATAATAACAATAATAATAATAATAATAATAATAATAGTAATAGTAACAAAAGTAATAATAATAATAATACTTTTAAAAAGGAAAAATGGAGCTTATTTTGTGTGTTACATGAGCGTTTTCTCATTTTTATGCAAAAGATCATGTGTGATCTGTGTTTTTAGGCAATCTAAGCCATTTTATAGTTTTTAATATTTAACAAAAATTTGCTTTAATATAAAATGTTTGAAAAACCGAAATTAAACTAAATTAATTGTGTCTAACACTTTAGTAGAGGAAAAAGGAGAGACATAAAAGTCACTAAAGTCTTAAAGTTATCTTTAGTCGTCATATTAATAACAATAACATTTATAATAACAATACTAGTAGTACTAAATTTGCTTATACGCAAGCGCTTAATTAAGGTAACAGTTTTTTTGTTTTCTGCCTATATCTCGAAAACAGTTACTCCTATCAATTTTTACTTTTTCACCAAAATTAAAGGTGATAAAATTTCCTACAAAATAGTTATTTGCATTTTTCATGTAGAACTAACCATAAGCGAGATATAAGTTTGAAAATAATTATTAATTAAAAAAAAGTGTTTTAACAGAAAATGTCTTGTGATTTAAAATACACTTAATTTGTTGGGTCCAATACTTTATTAGAAGAAAAAGGAGGTGACATAAAAGTCACTGAAGTCTTCAGAGTCGTTTTTAAATGCTGCATTTTTGACTTCGTCTCAAACATTGAAAACTGAATTACATTTTTGTTCAGTAACAGTTACAGTTTTCTTATTGGTTTTTTGCTTATATCTCGAAAACAGTTACTCCTATCAAATTTTATCTTTCTTTCAAAATTAAAGCTGATAAAATTTCCAACAAAATAGTTATTTACATTTTTCTTGTAGGACCAAGCATAAACGAGTTATAGAGTTGGATATAAATAATATTTAACAAAAATTTGCTTTAAAATAAAATGCTTGAAAAACCGGAATTAAACTAAATTAATTGTGTCTAATACTTTAGTAGAGGAAAAAGGAGAAGACATAAAAGTCACTAAATGTTTCAGAGTCGTCTTTAGTCGTCATATTAATAACAATAACATTAATAATAATAATACTAATAGTACTAAATTTGCTTATATGCAAACGCTTAATTAACGTAACATTTTTTTGGTTTCTTGCTTATATCTCGAAAACAGTTACTCCTATCAATTTTTATCTTTTTTTCAAAATTAAAGCTGATAAAATTTCCTACAAAATAGTTATTTGCATTTTTTTGTAGGACCAACCATAAGCGAGTTATAGAGTTGGATATAAATAATATTTAACAAAAATTTGCTTTAAAATAAAATGTTTGAAAAACCGAAATTAAACTAAATTAATTGAGTCTAACACTTTAGTAGAGGAAAAAGAAAAAGACATAAAAGTCACTAAAGGTTTCAGAGTTGTCTTTAGTTGTCATATTAATAACAATAACATTAATAATAATAATACTAATAGTACTAAATTTGCTTATATGCAAACGCTTAATTAAGGTAACAGTGTTTTGGTTTCTTGCTTAAATCTCGAAAACAGTTACTCCTATCAATTCTTATCTTTTTACTAAAATTCAAGCTGATAAAATTTCCTACAAAATAGTTATTTGCATTTTTCATGTAGGACTAACCATAAGCGAGATATATGATTGAAAATAATTAATATTTAAAAAAAAAGTGCTTTAACAGAAAATGTCTTGTGATTTAAAATACACTTAATTTATTGGGTCCAATACTTTATTAGAAGAAAAAGGAAGTGACATAAAAGTCACTGAAGTCTTCAGAGTCGTTTTTAAATGCTGCAGTTTCGTCTTCGTCTCAAATATTGAAAACTGAATTACATTTTTGTTCAGTAACAGTCACAGTTTTCTTATTGGTTTTTTGCTTATATCTCGAAAACAGTTACTCCTATCAATTTTTATCTTTCTATCAAAATTAAAGCTGATAAAATTTCCTACAAAATAGTTTTTTGCATTTTTCTTGTAGGACCAACCATAAGCGAGTTATAGAGTTGGATATAAATAATATTTAACAAAAATTTGCTTTAAAATAAAATGTTTGAAAAACTGAAATTAAACTAATTTAATTGTGTCTAACACTTTAGTAGAGAAAAAAGAAGAAGACATAAAAGTCACTAAAGGTTTCAAAGTTGTCTTTAATCGTCATATTAATAACAATAACATTAATAATAATAATACTAATAGTACTAAATTTGCTTATATGCAAACGCTTAATTAAGGTAACAGTGTTTTGGTTTCTTGTTCATATCTCGAAAACAGTTACTCCTATCAATTTTTATCTTTTTACTAAAATTCAAGCTGATAAAATTTCCTACAAAATAGTTATTTGCATTTTTATGTAGGACTAACCATAAGCGAGATATAAGATTGAAAATAATTAATATTTAAAAAAGAAGTGCTTTAACAGAAAATGTCTTGTGATTTAAAATACACTTAATTTAATAGGTCCAATATTTTATTAAAAAAAAAAGGGGGTGACATATAAGTCACTGAAGTCTTCAGAGTCGATTTTAAATGCTGCATTTTCGTCTTCGTCTCAAACATTGAAAACTGAATTACATTTTTGTTCTGAAACGGTAACAGTTTTTACTTTGGTTTTTTGCTTATATCTCGAAAACAGTTACTCCTATCAATTTTTATCTTTCTTTCAAAATTAAAGCTGATAACATTTCCTACAAAATAGTTATTTGCATTTTTCTTGTAGGACCAACCATAAGCGAGTTATAAAGTTGGATATAAATAATATTTAACAAAAACTTGCTTAAAAATAAAATGTTTGAAATACTGAAATTAAACTAAATTAATTGTGTCTAACACTTTAGTAGAGAAAAAAGAAAAAGACATAAAAGTCACCAAAGTCTTCAGAATCGTTTTTAGTCGTCATATTAATAACAATAACATTAATAATAATAATACTAATAGTACTAAATCTGCTTATATGCAAGCGCTTTATTAAGGTAACAGTTTTTTGGTTTCTTGCTTATATCTCGAAAACAGTTACTCCTATGAATTTTTGTCTTTCTTTCAAAATTAAAGCTGATAAAATATTCTACAAGATAGTTATTTGCATTTTTCTTGTAGGACCAACCATAAGCGAGTTATAGAGTTGGATATAAATAATATTTAACAAAAATTTGCTTTAAAATAAAATGTTTGAAAAACTGAAATTAAACTAATTTAACTGTGTCTAACACTTTAGTAGAGAAAAAAGGAAAAGACATAAAAGTCACTAAAGGTTTCAGAGTTGTCTTTAGTTGTCATATTAATAACAATAACATTAATAATAATAATACTAATAGTACTAAATTTGCTTATATGCAAACGCTTAATTAAGGTAACAGTGTTTTGGTTTCTTGCTTATATCTCGAAAACAGTTACTCCTATCAATTTTTATCTTTTTACTAAAATTCAAGCTGATAAAATTTCCTACAAAATAGTTATTTGCATTTTTCATGTAGAACTAACCATAAGCGAGATATATGATTGAAAATAATTAATATTTAAAAAAAAAGTGCTTTAACAGAAAATGTCTTGTGATTTAAAATACACTTAATTTATTGGGTCCAATACTTTATTAGAAGAAAAAGGAAGTGACATAAAAGTCACTGAAGTCTTCAGAGTCGTTTTTAAATGCTGCAGTTTTGTCTTCGTCTCAAACATTGAAAACCGAATTACATTTTTGTTCAGTAACAGTCACAGTTTTCTTATTGGTTTTTTGTTTATATCTCGAAAACAGTTACTCCTATCAATTTTTATCTTTCTTTCAAAATTAAAGCTGATAAAATTTCCTACAAAATAGTTATTTGCATTTTTCTTGTAGGACCAACCATAAGCGAGTTATAGAGTTGGATATAAATAATATTTAACAAAAATTTGCTTTAAAATAAAATGTTTGAATAACTTAAATTAAACTAATTTAATTGTGTCTAACACTTTAGTAGAGGAAAAAGAAGAAGACATAAAAGTCACTAGAGGTTTCAAAGTTGTCTTTAATCGTCATATTAATAACAATAACATTAATAATAATAATACTAATAGTACTAAATTTGCTTATATGCAAACGCTTAATTAAGGTAACAGTGTTTTGGTTTCTTGCTCATATTTCGAAAACAGTTACTCCAATCAATTTTTATTTTTTTACTAAAATTCAAGCTGATAAAATTTCCTACAAAATAGTTATTTGCATTTTTTATGTAGGACTAACCATAAGCGAGATATAAGATTGAAAATAATTAATATTTAAAAAAGAAGTGCTTTAACAGAAAATGTCTTGTGATTTAAAATACACTTAATTTATTAGGTCCAATACTTTATTAAAAAAAAAGGGGGTGACATATAAGTCACTGAAGTCTTCAGAGTCGATTGTAAATGCTGCATTTTCGTCTTCGTCTCAAACATTGAAAACTGAATTACATTTTTGTTCTGAAACGGTAACAGTTTTCACTTTGGTTTTTTGCTTATATCTCGAAAACAATTACTCCTATCAGTTTTTATTTTTTTTTCAAAATAAAGCTGATAAAATTTCCTACAAAATAGTTATTTGCATTTTTCTTGTAGGACCAACCATAAGCGAGTTATAAAGTTGGATATAAATAATATTTAACAAAAACTTGCTTAAAAATTAAATGTTTGAAATACTGAAATTAAACTAAATTAATTGTGTCTAACACTTTAGTAGAGAAAAAAGAAAAAGACATAAAAGTCACTAGAGGTTTCAAAGTTGTCTTTAATCGTCATATTAATAACAATAACATTAATAATAATAATACTAATAGTACTAAATTTGCTTATATGCAAACGCTTAATTAAGGTAACAGTGTTTTGGTTTCTTGCTCATATTTCGAAAACAGTTACTCCAATCAATTTTTATTTTTTTACTAAAATTCAAGCTGATAAAATTTCCTACAAAATAGTTATTTGCATTTTTTATGTAGGACTAACCATAAGCGAGATATAAGATTGAAAATAATTAATATTTAAAAAAGAAGTGCTTTAACAGAAAATGTCTTGTGATTTAAAATACACTTAATTTATTAGGTCCAATACTTTATTAAAAAAAAAGGGGGTGACATATAAGTCACTGAAGTCTTCAGAGTCGATTGTAAATGCTGCATTTTCGTCTTCGTCTCAAACATTGAAAACTGAATTACATTTTTGTTCTGAAACGGTAATAGTTTTCACTTTGGTTTTTTGCTTATATCTCGAAAACAATTACTCCTATCAGTTTTTATTTTTTTTTCAAAATAAAGCTGATAAAATTTCCTACAAAATAGTTATTTGCATTTTTCTTGTAGGACCAACCATAAGCGAGTTATAAAGTTGGATATAAATAATATTTAACAAAAACTTGCTTAAAAATTAAATGTTTGAAATACTGAAATTAAACTAAATTAATTGTGTCTAACACTTTAGTAGAGAAAAAAGAAAAAGACATAAAAGTCACCAAAGTCTTCAGAATCGTTTTTAGTCGTCATATTAATAACAATAACATTAATAATAATAATACTAATAGTACTAAATTTGCTTACATGCAAACGCATAATTCAGGTAACAATTTTTTGGTTTCTTGCTTATATCTCGAAAAAATTTTAGTAAAAAGATAAAAATTGATAGGAGTAACTGTTTTCGAGATATAAGCAAGAAACCAAAACACTGTTACCTTAATTAAGCGTTTGCATATAAGCAAATTTAGTACTATTAGTATTATTATTATTAATGTTATTGTTATTAATATGACAACTAAAGACAACTCTGAAACCTTTAGTGACTTTTATGTCTTTTCCTTTTTCCTCTACTAAAGTGTTAGACACAATTAAATTAGTTTAATTTCAGTTTTTCAAACATTTTATTTTAAAGCAAATTTTTGTTAAATATTATTTATATCCTACTCTATAACTCGTTTATGGTTGGTCCTACAAGAAAAATGCAAATAACTATTTTGTAGGAAATTTTATCAGCTTTAATTTTGAAAAAAAGACAAAAATTTATAGGAGTAACTGTTTTCGAGATATAAGCAAGAAACCAAAAAACTGTTACCTTAATAAAGCGCTTGCATATAAGCAGATTTAGTACTATTAGTAATATTATTATTAATGTTATTGTTATTAATATGACGACTAAAAACGATTCTGAAGACTTTGGTGACTTTTATGTCTTTTTCTTTTTTCTCTACTAAAGTGTTAGACACAATTAATTTAGTTTAATTTCAGTATTTCAAACATTTTATTTTTAAGCAAGTTTTTGTTAAATATTATTTATATCCAACTTTATAACTCGCTTATGGTTGGTCCTACAAGAAAATGGCAAATAACTATTTTGTAGGAAATGTTATCAGCTTTAATTTTGAAAGAAAGATAAAAATTGATAGGAGTAACTGTTTTCGAGATATAAGCAAAAAACCAAAGTAAAAACTGTTACCGTTTCAGAACAAAAATGTAATTCAGTTTTCAATGTTTGAGACGAAGACGAAAATGCAGTATTTAAAATCGACTCTGAAGACTTCAGTGACTTATATGTCACCCCCTTTTTTTCTAATAAAGTATTGGACCTAATAAATTAAGTGTATTTTAAATCACAAGACATTTTCTGTTAAAGCACTTCTTTTTTAAATATTAATTATTTTCAATCTTATATCTCGCTTATGGTTAGTCCTACATAAAAAATGCAAATAATTATTTTGTAGGAAATTTTATCAGCTTGAATTTTAGTAAAAAGATAAAAATTGATAGTAGTAACTGTTTTCGAGATATGAGCAAGAAACCAAAACATTGTTACCTTAATTAAGCGTTTGCATATAAGCAAATTTAGTACTATTAGTATTATTATTATTAATGTTATTGTTATTAATATGACGATTAAAGACAACCTTGAAACCTTTAGTGACTTTTATGTCTTCTTCTTTTTCCTCTACTAAAGTGTTAGACACAATTAAATTAGTTTAATTTCAGTTTTTCAAACATTTTATTTTAAAGCAAATTTTTGTTAAATATTATTTATATCCAACTCTATAACTCGCTTATGGTTGGTCCTACAAGAAAAATGCAAATAACTATTTTGTAGGAAATTTTATCAGCTTTAATTTTGAAAAAAGATAAAAATTGATAGGAGTAACTGTTTTCGAGATATAAGCAAGAAACCAAAAAACTGTTACCTTAATAAAGCGCTTGCATATAAGCAGATTTAGTACTATTAGTATTATTATTATTAATGTTATTGTTATTAATATGACGACTAAAAACGATTTTGAAGACTTTGGTGACTTTTATGTCTTTTTCTTTTTTCTCTACTAAAGTGTTAGACTCAATTAATTTAGTTTAATTTCGGTTTTTCAAACATTTTATTTAAAGCAAATTTTTGTTAAATATTATTTATATCCAACTCTATAACTCGCTTATGGTTGGTCCTACAAGAAAAATGCAAATAACTATTTTGTAGGAAGCTTTATCAGCTTTAATTTTAAAAGAAAGATAAAAATTGATAGGAGTAACTGTTTTCGAGATATAAGCAAAAAACCAATAAGAAAACTGTAACAGTTACTGAACAAAAATGTAATTCAGTTTTCAATGTTTGAGACGAAGACGAAAATGCAGCATTTACAAACGACTCTAAAGACTTCCGTGACCTTTCTGTCACCTCTTTTTTCTTCTAATAAAGTATTGGACCCAATAAATTAAGTGTATTTTAAATCACAAGACATTTTCTGTTGAAGCACTTTTTTTTAAATTTTAATTATTTTCAAACTTATATCTCGCTTATGGTTAGTCCTACATTAAAAATGCAATTAACTTTTTTGTAGGAAATTTTATCAGCTTTAATTTTAGTAAAAAGGTAAAAATTGATAGGAGTAACTGTTTTCGAGATATAAGCAAGAAACCAAAAAATTGTTACCTGAATTAAGCGTTTGCATGTAAGCAAATTTAGTACTATTAGTATTATTATTATTAATGTTATTGTTATTAATATGACGACTAAAAACGATTCTGAAGACTTTGGTGACTTTTATGTCTTTTTTTTTTTCTCTACTAAAGTGTTAGACACAATTAATTTAGTTTAATTTCAGTATTTCAAACATTTAATTTTTAAGCAAGTTTTTGTTAAATATTATTTATATCCAACTTTATAACTCGCTTATGGTTGGCCCTACAAGAAAAATGCAAATAACTATTTTGTAGGAAATTTTATCAGCTTTATTTTGAAAAAAAAATAAAAACTGATAGGAGTAATTGTTTTCGAGATATAAGCAAAAAACCAAAGTGAAAACTGTTACCGTTTCAGAACAAAAATGTAATTCAGTTTTCAATGTTTGAGACGAAGACGAAAATGCAGCATTTACAATCGACTCTGAAGACTTCAGTGACTTATATGTCACCCCCTTTTTCTTCTAATAAAGAATTGGACCTAATAAATTAAGTGTATTTTAAATCACAAGACATTTTCTGTTAAAGCACTTTTTTTTAAATATTAATTACTTTCAAACTTATATCTCGCTTATGGTTAGTCCTACATGAAAAATGCAAATAACTATTTTGTAGGAAATTTTATCAGCTTAAATTTTAGTAAAAAGATAAAAATTGATAGGAGTAACTGTTTTCGAGATATAAGCAAGAAACCAAAACAATGTTACCTTAATTGAGCGTTTGCATATAAGCAAATTTAGTACTATTAGTATTATTATTATTAATGTTATTGTTATTAATATGACGACTAAAGACAACTCCGAAACCTTTAGTGACTTTTATGTCTTTTCCTTTTTCCTCTACTAAAGTGTTAGACACAGTTAAATTAGTTTAATTTCAGTTTTTCAAACATTTTATTTTAAAGCAAATTTTTGTTATATATTATTTATATCCAACTCTATAACTCGCTAATGGTTGGTCCTACAAGAAAAATGCAAATAACTATTTTGTAGGAAATTTTATCAGCTTTAATTTTGAAAAAAGATAAAAATTGATAGGAGTAACTGTTTTCGAGATATAAGCAAGAAACCAAAAAACTGTTACCTTAATAAAGCGCTTGCATATAAGCAGATTTAGTACTATTAGTATTATTATTATTAATGTTATTGTTATTAATATGACGACTAAAAACGATTCTGAAGACTTTGGTGACTTTTATGTCTTTTTCTTTTTTCTCTACTAAAGTGTTAGACTCAATTAATTTAGTTTAATTTCGGTTTTTCAAACATTTTATTTAAAGCAAATTTTTGTTAAATATTATTTATATCCAACTCTATAACTCGCTTATGGTTGGTCCTACAAGAAAAATGCAAATAACTATTTTGTAGGAAGCTTTATCAGCTTTAATTTTAAAAGAAAGATAAAAATTGATAGGAGTAACTGTTTTCGAGATATAAGCAAAAAACCAATAAGAAAACTGTAACAGTTACTGAACAAAAATGTAATTCAGTTTTCAATGTTTGAGACGAAGACGAAAATGCAGCATTTACAAACGACTCTAAAGACTTCCGTGACCTTTCTGTCACCTCTTTTTTCTTCTAATAAAGTATTGGACCCAATAAATTAAGTGTATTTTAAATCACAAGACATTTTCTGTTGAAGCACTTTTTTTTAAATTTTAATTATTTTCAAACTTATATCTCGCTTATGGTTAGTCCTACATTAAAAATGCAATTAACTATTTTGTAGGAAATTTTATCAGCTTTAATTTTAGTAAAAAGGTAAAAATTGATAGGAGTAACTGTTTTCGAGATATAAGCAAGAAACCAAAAAATTGTTACCTGAATTAAGCGTTTGCATGTAAGCAAATTTAGTACTATTAGTATTATTATTATTAATGTTATTGTTATTAATATGACGACTAAAAACGATTCTGAAGACTTTGGTGACTTTTATGTCTTTTTCTTTTTTCTCTACTAAAGTGTTAGACACAATTAATTTAGTTTAATTTCAGTATTTCAAACATTTAATTTTTAAGCAAGTTTTTGTTAAATATTATTTATATCCAACTTTATAACTCGCTTATGGTTGGCCCTACAAGAAAAATGCAAATAACTATTTTGTAGGAAATTTTATCAGCTTTATTTTGAAAAAAAAATAAAAACTGATAGGAGTAATTGTTTTCGAGATATAAGCAAAAAACCAAAGTGAAAACTGTTACCGTTTCAGAACAAAAATGTAATTCAGTTTTCAATGTTTGAGACGAAGACGAAAATGCAGCATTTACAATCGACTCTGAAGACTTCAGTGACTTATATGTCACCCCCTTTTTCTTCTAATAAAGAATTGGACCTAATAAATTAAGTGTATTTTAAATCACAAGACATTTTCTGTTAAAGCACTTTTTTTTAAATATTAATTACTTTCAAACTTATATCTCGCTTATGGTTAGTCCTACATGAAAAATGCAAATAACTATTTTGTAGGAAATTTTATCAGCTTAAATTTTAGTAAAAAGATAAAAATTGATAGGAGTAACTGTTTTCGAGATATAAGCAAGAAACCAAAACAATGTTACCTTAATTGAGCGTTTGCATATAAGCAAATTTAATACTATTAGTATTATTATTATTAATGTTATTGTTATTAATATGACAACTAAAGACAACTCCGAAACCTTTAGTGACTTTTATGTCTTTTCCTTTTTCCTCTACTAAAGTGTTAGACACAGTTAAATTAGTTTAATTTCAGTTTTTCAAACATTTTATTTTAAAGCAAATTTTTGTTATATATTATTTATATCCAACTCTATAACTCGCTTATGGTTGGTCCTACAAGAAAAATGCAAATAACTATTTTGTAGAATATTTTATCAGCTTTAATTTTGAAAGAAAAACAAAAATTCATAGGAGTAACTGTTTTCGAGATATAAGCAAGAAACCAAAAAACTGTTACCTTAATAAAGCGCTTGCATATAAGCAGATTTAGTACTATTAGTATTATTATTATTAATGTTATTGTTATTAATATGACGACTAAAAACGATTTTGAAGACTTTGGTGACTTTTATGTCTTTTTCTTTTTTCTCTACTAAAGTGTTAGACACAATTAATTTAGTTTAATTTCAGTATTTCAAACATTTTATTTTTAAGCAAGTTTTTGTTAAATATTATTTATATCCAACTTTATAGCTCGCTTATGGTTGGTCCTACAAGAAAAATGCAAATAACTATTTTGTAGGAAATGTTATCAGCTTTAATTTTGAAAGAAAGATAAAAATTGATAGGAGTAACTGTTTTCGAGATATAAGCAAAAAACCAAAGTAAAAACTGTTACCGTTTCAGAACAAAAATGTAATTCAGTATTCAATGTTTGAGACGAAGACGAAAATGCAGCATTTAAAATCGACTCTGAAGACTTCAGTGACTTATATGTCACTCCCTTTTTTTTCTAATAAAGTATTGGACCTAATAAATTAAGTGTATTTTAAATCACAAGACATTTTCTGTTAAAGCACTTCTTTTTTAAATATTAATTATTTTCAATCTTATATCTCGCTTATGGTTAGTCCTACATAAAAAATGCAAATAACTATTTTGTAGGAAATTTTATCAGCTTGAATTTTAGTAAAAAGATAAAAATTGATAGGAGTAACTGTTTTCGAGATATGAGCAAGAAACCAAAACTCTGTTACCTTAATTAAGCGTTTGCATATAAGCAAATTTAGTACTATTAGTATTATTATTATTATTGTTATTGTTATTAATATGACGATTAAAGACAACTTTGAAACCTTTAGTGACTTTTATGTCTTCTTCTTTTTCCTCTACTAAAGTGTTAGACACAATTAAATTAGTTTAATTTCAGTTTTTCAAACATTTTATTTTAAAGCAAATTTTTGTTAAATATTATTTATATCCAACTCTATAACTCGCTTATGGTTGGTCCTACAAGAAAAATGCAAATAACTATTTTGTAGAATATTTTATCAGTTTTAATTTTGAAAGAAAGACAAAAATTCATAGGAGTAACTGTTTTCGAGATATAAGCAAGAAACCAAAAAACTGTTACCTTAATAAAGCGCTTGCATATAAGCAGATTTAGTACTATTAGTATTATTATTATTAATGTTATTGTTATTAATATGACGACTAAAAACGATTTTGAAGACTTTGGTGACTTTTATGTCTTTTTCTTTTTTCTCTACTAAAGTGTTAGACACAATTAATTTAGTTTAATTTCAGTATTTCAAACATTTTATTTTTAAGCAAGTTTTTGTTAAATATTATTTATATCCAACTTTATAGCTCGCTTATGGTTGGTCCTACAAGAAAAATGCAAATAACTATTTTGTAGGAAATGTTATCAGCTTTAATTTTGAAAGAAAGATAAAAATTGATAGGAGTAACTGTTTTCGAGATATAAGCAAAAAACCAATGTAAAAACTGTTACCGTTTCAGAACAAAAATGTAATTCAGTATTCAATGTTTGAGACGAAGACGAAAATGCAGCATTTAAAATCGACTCTGAAGACTTCAGTGACTTATATATCACTCCCTTTTTTTTCTAATAAAGTATTGGACCTAATAAATTAAGTGTATTTTAAATCACAAGACATTTTCTGTTAAAGCACTTCTTTTTTAAATATTAATTATTTTCAATCTTATATCTCGCTTATGGTTAGTCCTACATAAAAAATGCAAATAACTATTTTGTAGGAAATTTTATCAGCTTGAATTTTAGTAAAAAGATAAAAATTGATAGGAGTAACTGTTTTCGAGATATGAGCAAGAAACCAAAACACTGTTACCTTAATTAAGCGTTTGCATATAAGCAAATTTAGTACTATTAGTATTATTATTATTAATGTTATTGTTATTAATATGACGATTAAAGACAACTTTGAAACCTTTAGTGACTTTTATGTCTTCTTCTTTTTCCTCTACTAAAGTGTTAGACACAATTAAATTAGTTTAATTTCAGTTTTTCAAACATTTTATTTTAAAGCAAATTTTTGTTAAATATTATTTATATCCAACTCTATAACTCGCTTATGGTTGGTCCTACAAGAAAAATGCAAATAACTATTTTGTAGGAAATTTTATCAGCTTTAATTTTGAAAAAAATGATAAAAATTGATAGGAGTAACTGTTTTCGAGATATAAGCAACAAACCAATAAGAAAACTGTGACTGTTACTGAACAAAAATGTAATTCGGTTTTCAATGTTTGAGACGAAGACGAAACTGCAGCATTTAAAAACGACTCTGAAGACTTCAGTGACTTTTATGTCACTTTCTTTTTCTTCTAATAAAGTATTGGACCCAATAAATTAAGTGTATTTTAAATCACAAGACATTTTCTGTTAAAGCACTTTTTTTTTAAATATTAATTATTTTCAATCATATATCTCGCTTATGGTTAGTCCTACATAAAAAATGCAAATAACTATTTTGTAGGAAATTTTATCAGCTTGAATTTTAGTAAAAAGATAAAAATTGATAGGAGTAACTGTTTTCGAGATATAAGCAAGAAACCAAAACACTGTTACCTTA